>NW_006400258.1:255416-264659 GCF_000299155.1 Elephantulus edwardii | reverse complement strand
TTTGAACCATGCAGTGTTCCCTTGCTCTGTTCTGACGACTGCCTCCTGGTCCAAGTATAAGTTTCGCATTAGAACAATCAAGTGTTCTGGGACTTTCTGCTCTAATTTTTGTAATTTTCTTTTTTTTAGAGGGTGTCTGGTTTTGTTGCTGTTCTTTTTTGATTTGCTGGAGATGTTGGGTTAAAGAGTTAATGGTCAAATTTTCCTGCTTTTTGATGTGTTTGCTTCTTGCTATAAACAGACCTCTGATTACTGCTTTGGCTGTTGCCCAGAGGGTTTGGTAAGTGATATTTTCATTGTCATTTGCTTCAAGAAACTTTTTAATTTCATTTTTTATTTCTTCTAGTACCCACTTATGTTCAAGCAAGGTGTTGTTCAGCTTCCAAATTTTTCTCCTTTATCTTCTTGCTATTAATTTCTAATTTGTAGCATTATGGTCTGAAAGGATGCTTTGTATTATTTCTATGTTGACAAATAATACAAATACATTTTATTTGAAATAAACAAAAATGCTTACACAGCTCAATGGGTCATGTGGAAACACTCTTTCTTGACTGTATTACTGAACAAAAAAAAAAGCCGAAGCACAAACACTCTTCTTGTTTCACATGTATTTGGAGATAGGTAGGAAGACACTACTTGGTTTGTTTTTTTTTGTTTTGTTTTTTTATTGTGTTGCAATATCTTTATTTGAGGCTCTGTCACAGAACACTGCCTTTCCATACAGGGTTTGAGAAGAGGGAGGGAGGGGACCAGGAGCATGATAAAAGCTCATTCCTCAGTTTCATTCCCATGAGTTCAGCAGGACCACTGTTACACTCATTTAAATTATGTATTTGAAACTGAAATTGCTGTCGCAGGAGAGGCGCTTGCCTTTGCATCTCCCACACAAATCTTGTCGGTGGGGCCGTTTGGGGTCAACGTGGCGAATTTTTACTGGACAGGAGCATCTGGTCTGGTTACAATTTTGACTGTAAGGGTTATACGACTTCTGACAACTTCTGCAAAACTGCTTGAAGTAAACCTTGTTGGTGACCTGCATGCACCACACATAGGCATTTTCCCATCGGATGTTGCAGTCCTTGCAATGATAGTAGCCATATTTCTGCTCTAAGAACTAGAAGCGCAGGCGCTCCTTGCGCGGCTCGGGGCTCTGCGACGACAATCTCTCGCTGTGTCCTCCTCGTCCTCCTCATTCTTGGCTCCGGGCTCCCTCGGGCTGCTTCGCCTCCAAGGGCCTCCTGTCCCGCCCTTTCGTCCTGTCCTCGGCAGGCTCCTCCCAGCTCTTCAGCACCTCGGCCTGGGCCTCATCCTCCTCCTCCTCTTCGGATTGCGGCCACGGGGTCGTCTTTTTGGCCACAGCCCTGCTGGATTCCTGCTGGGGCGGCGGCTGTGCTCACCCTCGCTGGGCCCCTCCAGGAAGGTGGTGAGGCAGCAGGAGACCACCGGGGAGTAGACGTAGATGGCGATGGTGTGCGGGAAGCGTATGCCTCGGCGCCGTCTGGAGGGCTGCCCAGCTCCGGACCCACGCGCCCAGGCTGCGGGGAGCGACACTACTTGGTTTTAAAACACTGGCCTTCCCTTAAGGCCTGGTCATAAAAGCGCAAACAATGTAAATGAATCCACAATTACCAGTTGTCATATCATATCTATGTCACCTGTGTATCTGAAATCACACACACATACCTGCCAATACACCTGGGAAGGGTTGCTATATCACAATTACATTTGAGTTCTTGGCAGGAAGGGCTGAAGATGAAAAATTTGGAACAAGTTTTACATACTATTTAGAACAAATCACTAGATTTCCCTTAAATAACAGGTTACAATAGAAAGATACTGCCTGGAAGTTTACTTCTCACTTTGGTTCATTTTTAGTTTTTATTTATAATTTACATAGTTGTTTCGATTCATTTGCTTATACTAAAATCTTGCCACAAAGTATTAAAGCATAATATACTTATTATTCCTTCAACATCTGCATTTTTCAAGTTTTATATATACTCTACTACATCCACAGTATGTCAGCAGTTCTTGAATATTAAAAACAAACAACATTAATGCATCTCTTCTGAAACTGCAGATATCTACAACTACGATGGTCCAAGATGGGACAGAAGACAAAGGAGGGAAGACAAGAAAAGCAAACACGTTCACGTGGTTCAAGTCTTTGGATTTAAAAACAACTTCCCCAGAGAAGCTAGCCATAATGAAATTTCCAGAAAACTTCCTTTGCCTCTCAAAAGGATGTGAAAAGTTCCAACCCAAAAGGTTGAAATATATGGTTATGAGATGCTCTAAGTGGTGATCAAAGCAGTGAGTGGGAGAAGGATAGATGTCTTCTGTTAGTTTGAACATAGCTTCTTTAGCTGCTGGTCAATCAGGAAAAAGCATTTAAGTACTAGAAGTTCTTTAAAGAATAGGGCTAAAAATAGGATATTACCAGTATGTATAAGAAACAAGGTGTCATGTCTAAACAGTACAATGACTCCACAATAGCTCTCTCTCCCCAACATTAAATGTGGCAAAATAAAAAAAAATATATTAAAAGCAGAAGAAATAACAGAATAGTACAAAGTAGCAAACATAAAAGAATTCAATGTTAGAGGTTCAACAGTATTCCATGATAGAAAACCTGTTTACTTTGAAAGCCCTAGCAAAATAATCATTCTTGTTTATACACAACCTATTTTATCATCTGACCACATGCTGAATCCTTTTTTTTCTTTCCCCTAAGTACTGAAAAATCTTACATTCAGCCTTTAAGCATTCTGCATTTCTTTGCCAATCTTGTAGCTGAGTATCTTGTTCCAGTCAATTTTGGTGTGAATAACTGGAAGCTGCCGTTGCAAGGCCTTGAACATATTATCTGACATTGTTTCATAGTTTTCACTAACTGTCTGATATTCATTCTCTGTGTGCTTTATGATTTTAACAAACTCCTTGGCAGTCTGGACTTCATTCAAAACAGTTACTGAATCTTGTACATCTTTATGACTAACCAATTGAACATTGCCATTTTCATAATAATAAACCTGAATTGTGTGATGGTTAACTTCCACTCTGATCTCCAACGACCATTCCAGAAGTTCTTAGGTTGAAATTGGTGGCTTTCAGTACATGCAATAATAGTCTGTTGCCCATCTATTGTTTTAGCATAAACAGTACAGAAACCGTTGGAATAATGATCTTTCACGTAGGCTCTTAAAGCACTGTCACAGGATTCTCTCCAAGACTTCAGGCCTCCATCTACGTCCTCAGGTTGAGGGTCACTTGCTTCTTTCCCTAAGTGATCAAACTTGAAGGACATTTTATTTCTTGGGTCTAAAACTCTGCTACTACCCAGGTCATGGTGTTCTGTAATTAAGACCTGATCTTCATATCCTTCCATCTTCAAAGGTGTGAACTGGTCCATGTTATACTGGGCAAATGCATGGGCTGCCCCTTCCCTGAGGAGACTGTCATTATTAAGTAGTAGTTGGACATCATTAAACACTTCATTAAACTCTCCTGGAGGTGCATGAGTGATGAATTTAGCAGCTATGTGTACCTTCTCCTCATCCGACACCGGATCCTCAAAGTTGGCCATCTTGGGCTGCTCTGGCCCAGCCCGGTCCTGTTGAGTTTCTTTTGGGTTGACCTATCCTTTGGTGATAGTGGTATGTTGAAATCTCTGACCACTATTGTGGTGCTGTCTATTTCTTTCTTCAATTCTGTTAACCATTGTTTTATGTATTTTGCATGCCTATCATTTGGTGCATAAATGTTGACCAAGGGTATGCCTTCTTGACACATTGTGCCTTTAATCAGCAGGTAATGCCCTTCTTATCTTTTATGGTGGTTTTCATTCTGAAATCTATTTTATCACAGATTAGTATTGCCACGCCTGCTTTTTTTATGGTTGCCATTTCCTTGGTATATTTTTTTCCAGCCTCTTTTATTGAAATGGGAGTAAAGTCCAAAACCATAAAGTTCATAAAAGGGATCAAGCTTAGAAGGCCTAGTCTATGGTATAAAAAGACGGCCAAATACAGCCAGAAATGTACAATCTGGAGAGGATAAAATTGATGAATGGGACCTTCCAAAGAGTAAATCCCTGTGTGCATCAAAAACTTTTTCCAACAGGGTAAAAAGAAAACCTACCAACTAAGAACAAACATTTGGCAATACCATCTCAGACAAGAGTCTCATAACAAAAGTTTATAGAATACTCTTGGGCTTCCACAAGAAAAGGACTGGTAACCCAATTACAAAGTGGGCAAAAGACATGAAAAGAATTTTCACAGAGGAAGATATTCGAATGGCCAACTGACACATCAAGAAATGCTCAAAATCACTGGCAAAAGAGAGTTGCAAATCAAAACCACAATGAGATACCATCTCACTCCTGTAGCCACAACAAAGTTTAACAGGACAGCAGGTAATAAATGTTGGTGAGGATGTGGTGAGGTAGGAACTCTTACACATTTTTGGTAGGACTGTAAAATGGTACAACCACTCTGGAAGGCACTTCCTCAAAAAACTGAACACAGAAATTCCATATGATCGAGCTATTCCATTGTTTGGAATATACCCCAAGAATACGAGAACTGAGGCTGAGACAGAGACTTGTCCACCAGTGTTCATAGCAGCTTTATTCACCATCACAAGAACATGGAAACAGCCCAGATGTCCACCACAAACAAATGGATTGAGAAGTTGTGGTACATTCATACAACAGAATACTATTCAGCACGCAAGAGCAATGATTTTATAAACTACCACCTAATTTGGGAGGGACTGAAGAGCATTACGCTGAGTGAACTCAGTCCCACAATGACAAATATTGTATAAAACAATTATTGTAGAATAAACATGAGGATCCAAGGGGTGGGGAGGGTGGAAGCAGAAGGGTGAGGATGGGGGGATGTTAATAATAGGTTTGCACAATTTGATGGGTGGGTGGGTGAGGAAATGGAAAGGATCTTCTGTGAAAAATAATGTATTCAAACTTTGTAAATAAATCAGCATAAAATTTTTTAAAAAAGGGAAAGGGGGGAAGGCACAACCAGGAGAGGATAAAATGGATAAATGGAACCTTCTAAAAAATTAAACTTTTATGTGTATCAAAACATTTCTCCAAATGAGTAAAAAGAGAGTCTACAGACTAGGAAAAAGTATTTGGCGATGACCTATCTGATAAGGCTCATTATTTAAAATTTATAGAAAATTCTAACACCTCAACCAAAAATAGACAAGTAACCCAATTATAAAATGGTCAGAAGATATGAGAAAGACTCTTCACCAAAGATGACATTCAGATGGCCAACAAACACATGAAGAAATGCTCAAGATCACTAGCTGGTATGGAAATGTAAATCAAAACAATATTGAGATATCATCTCACTTCAGTAATAATAAAAAAGTTCAACAGGGTTGAAACAAGAAATGCTAAAGAGGAGGTAGTGAACTGGAACTCTCATACATAGCTGGTGGGAATGTCAAATGGTGCAATCATTTTGGAAAGCTGTTTAGTGATTCCTTAAAACACATGAAGAAATGTTCAAAATTTCTAGTTCTAAGGGAGATGAAAATCAGAACAACTATGAGATATCATCTCACACCAGTCAGAATAGCAAAATTTAACAGAACAGCAAGTAACAAATGCTGGTGAGGTTGTGGAGAAACTGGAACCCTTATTCATTGTTGGTGGAGGTGTAAAATGGTGCAACCACTGTGGAAGGTGGTATGGAGCTTTCTCAAAAAGTTGCAAATAGAGATACCATTTGACCCAGCAATTCCACTACTGGGAATATACCCCAAAGAGACCATAAATGACATCGAAGCAGATATATGCACACCCATGTTTATCACAGCTTTGTTCACAATAGTAAGGAGTTGGAAACAACCAAAGTGCCCATCAACAAACGAATGGATAGAGAAGCTGTGGTATATTCACACAGTGGAATACTATGCTGCATTGAAAACCAAGGAACTCATGCAATATTATTCAAAATGGGTGATTCTGGAGGACATTATGCTGAGTGAATTATCTCAGTCACAAAAGGACAAATACTGTATGGTGCCACTGTTGTAAAACAGGACTAACATTGAGGTTGGGGGGAGACCGAGAAAGGTGGGTTCAATAATGTATACTACATTGAAACAGATGAGGGAGAAAACGGTTTAAGAGGGATATGTGATTAGGTATTTTTGTCATGACAGGAGTCCAGAGTGAAGGCTGAATAGTGGAGTGGACCTGGGGGGAGGAATGGTAAAACAATGAAAGAATTTTCTTTTACTTTTCCAAGAGGGTAGTGTATAAGGGGGGAGGGTTGGGAGGGGAGAAAAGTGCAACAATGAATTAATGGAAATCCAAAGTCTCTGTAAATTTTCATTGAAATTAAAAATAAATTTAAAAGAAAAACCGGGGAGCTCTGGTGGCCTAGTGGCAAGGAGCTGCAACTACAATCCCAGAGGTGAACGGTTCGAATCCACCAGATGCTCTGCCGGGTGAAGGAGGGACAATCTCCTCCTGTACCAGTCAGATCTGATTTGACGGTACACGCACACAAAAATAATAATAATAATAATAAAAAAAACAAAAAAAAAGAAAAACCAACAAAGTGCCCATTAACAAATAAATGGACAGAGGAACTATTTACTATGCAACACTGAAAAAGAATGATGATTTCACCAACACCACAAAACATGGATGATTCTAGAGGACATTATATTTAGTGAAATATATAATCAGACACAAAAAGACAAATATTACATAAGATTGTTAAAGAAGTTAACAAAATGTTTTCATACAAAGTGAATGGTTAGTATTAGAAGCTAGTATGGTTATTAAGGAGGGGAAGTTGGGGGGAGTATAAAATTGCTAGACTATGAACACTTACTGGAGTAGAAGAAGGGCAAGACAATGCGGACTAGACAATTAGACATTGTGTGCATTCTAATTGTGGTGTTGTGAAACAGAATGTGCACGAATGATTGGGGAGAAAACTTGATTATAAACGTCCATTCAAATCACAATTTTAAAATAAGAGGACAAAAAGTGATAGTGAGTGCAGGATGACAAAATCAATGAATATAGAAGTCAGTATTATAATAAGCACCGTTATATATAGTATAACTGAATATCATACCTACCTTACTAAATTTCATCATGTTCTATCACATATTAAATTACAATATAATAAAATAACCATTATTATTTACTGATTGCCATTGAATAGACATGGCATATTAACTCACAGCTGACACTCTAGTGGGTTTCTAAGGTTGTAAATTGCACAGCAAGAGATTTTCCACCTTTCTCTCATGGAGCTCCTGGTGGATTTGAACTACCAGAGTAGTATGGCCTTTGAATTGGCAGCATAATTCCATAAAGACTATGCCATAAGAGCTCATAATTATTAGAATATTTTTTGAGCATTCATTATATGGTCATACAATGTTCCATGGCATTTTACATTAAATTCTCTGTCAAGCCTCATAATAGTGGTAAAATATTATTCTATGTTATACGTGACAAGGAGCTCTGGTGGCCTACTGGTAAGGAGTTGTACTGGCAGGCGGTTAGAATCCACCAGCTACTCCTTAGGAGAAAGATGGGCAATCTCCTCTCATGATTTATAGCCTCTGAAAACTCACTGGAAAGTCAGCTCTGAGTTCCAACTTGATGTGACCTAAGAACATTACATTTTTAGTGAAGAAACCTACCTCCAATGGCCAAGATACCCAGCTCTCAGAAAGTAAATATATTGTGAAAGAATGAATCACAACCTCATCCTATGAGGAAAGGGTCACACAGCTGTGCCCCTGGGGCACTGGGTACTCACTGTCCTCAGAGGGCCGAATGTCTATACGTAACTGCAGGTAAGGCTTGGAGGCAGTGGCAAATGCTGTGCTGAGATCCCAGTCAGACAGAAGTGAGAGGTAAGCTTCCTGTCCTAGTCGATCCCGGCCCAGGTAGCTGATGCCAAAGTTCTTTTTCCTGGACAGAGATGTGGAGAAGTCTCAGTGCCTCTAGTACTTTGGAAGCATCAGGACAGTTTCCAAAAGAAGGAAAGAAGTATGTTGAAGGTACTGAAATAAACTTTCTCCTTAGTATTGAGTACCAAAAGTTTTATATATATATATATGAAAAACATAGTACCAAAGACTATGAGCTATTTAAACATATTTTATTACACGAAGACCCAGCCATTTATACCCATTTTATTATACAAAACCAGAAACAGACCCATACCTGCTTGTATCTAAAGGGCATACTAGAAATTGGTGCAGTGTCTCCTCTGGAGAGTGTAATAGGGTAGTTAAGCGATAGAAATTGGGAGAAAGCAGCCTTCTTACTTCATTAAAAAGCAAAGCAGGCTGTTTATTATTTTTCATAACAAAAGTGTTTATGGGAAGAGAACGGAAAAGGGAGAGTGTTCGTTTAGGGGGCACTGATTTAATGGTAGTAGAATGATTTCTTAGAATAGTGAGAATGGTTGCACAACCTGAAGAATGCAATCAATGTCACTGAATTGTACAACGAGAAACTGTAGAAATGGTATACGCTTTGTTAAGTATATTTTTGCCACAATAAAAATGTCTTTGAAAAAGTGAAATAACAAAATCGATTCTTCAGATATAAACATGCAACATACAAAGATGTCACGTAATAAACATTGTAACCAAGGAAATATTCAAAATACTCATCACTTTTATACTATTTAAATTTATTATCATGTGCCTATACTTCCTTAAAAGTGCCAAAAAAATTATCACCACATCTTGCCACAAGAGATACTATTTTTCATCTATCAGTTTGGCAAATTTTACAATTTTTTATTTTATAATAACCAGTGTTTGTGAGAGATTAGTTTCTTAAAAGATGAAACTCAGATCAAACTCCGTTCAGGATTTTAATAAAATAAGCTAATTCTATTATATGAAAAGAACAATAAGTACACAAGAAAAAAAAAATAAGTACACAAGAATATACCAGAACATTTTTTTTCTATAATTATATTTTATTAATTTTCATAAACATTTTTTAAAGTGGAAGACGTTCTTAAAATGGCAAAAGTTTCAGCAAACGAATGGATAGAGAAGCTGTGGTATTCACACAATGGAATACTATGCTGCATTGAAAAACAAGGAACTCATACAATATTATTCAAAATGGGTGACCCTGGAGGACATTATGCTGAGTGAAATATCTCAGTCGCAAAAGGACAAATATTGCATGGTGCCACTGTTGTAAAA
>NW_006400258.1:249334-250261 GCF_000299155.1 Elephantulus edwardii | reverse complement strand
TTCCCAATGCAATTCATCTCCTGATTTCCTGGCTGCTGTTACCAAGAGTGCTGACTGTGGAACCAAGTAAACTAAAACTGTTAACTATCTCAATCCCTTCACCATCCATACTGATTCTGCCAATTAGTCCAATGGTGAGAATCTTTGTTTTCTTGATATTGAGCTTCAATCCATTTTGAAGACTGCAGTCCTTGACCTTCTCCAGCAAGTGAGCACCTCAGGTCCTCCTCAGTTTCAGGGAGCAGGGTTGGGTCATCTGCATAACGCAGGTTGTTGACGATTCTTCCACCAATCCTGATGTCACATTCCTCCTCATAGAGCCCAACGTCTCAGATGATCTGTTCTGCATACAGATTGAAAAGGTATGGAGACAAAATACAAAAATCAATTTGATTTTTCTACAGTGACAAAAAAATATAATATAGAACTGAAGCTGAGAAAAACAATACCGTTCACAATAGCTAATCACATGATTAAATACATGGGAGTAAATCTAACCAAAAGCACAAAGGATCTATTAGAAAAAAAATTACAAAACATTACTACAAGAAACAAAAAGAGACCTGGAGAAATGGAAGAATATCCCTTGCTCATGGATTGTTGTTGTTGTTATGTGCCGTCAAGTCACTTGCGACTCATACCAACCTTATGTACAACAGCCCTAAACCCTGCTCTATCCTATACCAATCACATTGCCTCTGACACACCCATCCCGATTACCCCAGTCACTCAATCAATCCACCCTGCCAAGCATGATGTCCCTCTCCAAGAACCTGTTCCTCCTTACAACATATCCAAAGTATGTCAGATGAAGCCACAGAATCCTTGCCTCCAAGGAGCAGCCTGTTTTAACCCTCTCCAGGATGAATCTGTTTGGTTTTTTGGCAGTCCATGATATATTCAATACTCTTCTCCAGCACCACAGCT
>NW_006400258.1:236258-249234 GCF_000299155.1 Elephantulus edwardii | reverse complement strand
CTGCTAGGAAAACAAACAGATTCATCCTGGAAAGGGTTAAACCGGGTGGCTCCTTGGAGGCAAGGATTCTGAGACTCTGTTTAACATACTTTGGAAATGTTGTGAGGAGAGACCGGTCCTTGGAGGACATCATGCTTGGGAGGGTGGAGAGACAGCGCAGGAGGGGAAGGCCCTCTATGAGGTGGATTGATTCAGTGACTGGGATGATCGAGATGGGAGTGTCAGAGACAGTGCGATTGGCACAGGACAGAGCAGAGTTTAGGGCTGTCGTACATAGGGTCGCTATGAGTTGCAAGCAGTGACTCGACGGCACATAACAACAACAACATACCCTTAAATAGCAATACCAGTAAGAATTTATCCTGTTTTTGTTTTTGAGTACCATCAAGTTAATTCAACTCACAACAACCCCATGTGACAAAATAGAACGACTCCATAGGGTTTTCTTGGCTGTAATCTTTACAGAAGTGGATTGCCAGGTCTTTCTCCCAGGGAGCTGCTGGCTAGGTTCAAATGATTAATCTTCCAATTAGCAGCTGAGTGCTTAACTGTTACATTGCTCTTTCATTCAATGACTAGATTTCCTCTAAATACTCTAAGATATGTAGATGTGGCTGTTCATTATGGGATTATTTATAACAGTAAAACAAATACAAATCATATACCAACATTCACTGCAGCTTTATTCAGAATAGACAAACGGTGGAAACAACTCAAGTGTCACCAACAGATGGATAAACTCACTGCTGTTTATTCAGAATCGACTCATAGCTGACCCTCCATTGAGTTTCCAAGGTTGTAAAATGCACAAGAGACTGGCCATCTTTTTCCCGTGGAGCACCTGGTGGTTTCAAACCACATGTCTTTGAGTTGGCAGCACAACTCTTTACTACTAGGCCACCAGAGATCTCTGATATATATATGTAACTAAACACTATTTGGCTATGAGAAACAAAGTCCTGATAAATGCTATGGCATGGATGAATCTTGAAAACACAGAATAAAAGAAATCAGGCACAAAAGGGCAAACAACGTATGGTCTCACTATGTGAAATATCTAGAATAAGTAAATAAATATAGACATCAAAGCATCAGAAGTTATCAGAGACTGGGAGGATGAGAACAAGGAGTTATGCCAAGGGTTATAAGAAGGTTTATGAAGTTTCTGGGATGATGAAAAATTTTTTTAAGTAGTTTAATGGTAATGATTTCCCAACATGGTAAATGCAATTATGTCACTGAAGTGTACATCTAAAATTACTAAAATGGAAAATTTTTATTATAATATTTTACCACAATAAAATGAAAAATAACCCTGAATTATTAAAGGAGGCACTTTTTGGAGGATGGCACTATGTCTTTATATGGTTATTTCAGTTTTTTGCTGTTAACATGCTTTTGTACTAAAGAAGATATTTTTCAAATGTTGACTATCTTTTTTACTGGGAGGGTATCAACTTAATGTTGGAATAACAGAACTATTATATATGTCTTACAATTTTTAAATTAATTCTTTCTTATCTAATAAATTGAATGGGGGGGGTGAATCCTACCAAGCAAAATATTGAAATAACCCCTGTTGAAGTTATACAGGCAGCCCAATGGTTAGTCCCCAGCATCCCTTCACTCACCCATTCAAATCAAAAGCTCGGATGAGGATATGCTGTAACACATCGAGAGACGTGATCTGGGGGTCAACAGCAAAAGAACGGAACTCAGGAGGCAAGATGCTCTCACACTTCTGGAGAGAGAAGACATAGGGCAGATTGTCCATCAGGGGCACATCAGCACGTTGAAATGGAATGAGTGAGATACAGAGTGGAAGAAGATAAGGTCAGAGAGGTAGCAGGTAGCAACAGGTGAGCACATTCTGGGTCAAGGTGGGGACTAAGGTTTTTTTTAAGCGAGGGTTCATAGGAAGAAGGACTTGACATGATTTAAGAAGATCCTTCTGGCTGTTAGAATAGAGCTGGGGGGGGGGGAGAAGCAGAAGTCCGGTAAGGAAGAGGCTATGGCAAAGGTACAGGTACACAATAATTTTTTTCCTTAATCTCCACTATTACACTGTCCATTCTGGACCTATTAAACCCATCCTTCATGCTACAACTAACATTACCAATTTATCCACACTTCTCTACTTAAACTTCTTCAATAGCAACCCACAATATTCAGGAAATGCCTTCAGATTCCTAGTTCCTCTCTTCCATCAGCTTTTAAAAACTTTACACTCTGGTAATTACCAAACTTACAGAAGTAAAGTTGAACATACCATGTTTTTGTGTGTATGCAATTCCCCATCTGGGATGTCCTTTCCACTTTTTTCACGTAGCTTACTCACAACTCTTTTCTTCT
Organism: Elephantulus edwardii; assembly: GCF_000299155.1. Taxonomy (NCBI): domain Eukaryota; kingdom Metazoa; phylum Chordata; class Mammalia; order Macroscelidea; family Macroscelididae; genus Elephantulus; species Elephantulus edwardii. Next base: position 246,882 of record NW_006400258.1, on the reverse strand, counting down.
CCCAAACCTCTACCATAGCACTTTCTTTATTACACTGAAATCATCTAAACTTCTCTCTAGAATATACTTTCTTCTCATCACCCTGCTCCAAGTCATCATTACTGCTGATTGGGACTACTCCATCAGCCCTTTAACTCAGCTATACCACTTTGACTATACAACAAAAAGGAACCTTGAGCATAATGGATAATACTGGTCTTGGGTTGGTGCTAACTGAAAGGTCAGAGGTTGGAATTCAACAACATCATCATGGGAGAAAGGTAATGGCAGTCTGCTTCTGTAAACCCAAACCAACAAAAACCAGACCCACTGCCATCCAGTGGATTCTGACTCGCGGTGACCCTCCATCTAATTTTCAAGACTGTAAATCTTCATAGAAGGAGAGCCCATCTTGCTCTCAAAGAGCTGTTAGTGAATTCCAACTGGCGACCTTCCAGTAGCAGCCCAATACATCACACTACACTACCAGCGATGCTTTGGAAATCCTATGGAGCAGTTCTACTCAATCCTATAGGATGACGAAAAGACAAAACTGGCTGTATGGTAAAGGTATACCCTTTACCAAAGACCCTTCATGATCTGCTCCTGTCCCCGCCTCTGCCTCATTTTCTCTACTCGAACAATATGTGAATCTAGGGAACATAACAAACTCATCCTCACCTGCCAGTCTTTGCTCTTGCGATTTCCTCTGCCTGGAACACTCACTGCCTTCTCCCTTCCCTCATGCATGACTTTTTTAATTCAAGTACTTGATTCTTAAGTACTTCCTCTTGGGTTTTCCCTGTACTATCTTGGCTAAGTAACTAACTCCTTAGTTGATAATTTTTATCATTATTTTATCCTGACAGTCACTGGTGTCCGTATTATCTCATTTATTTAGTTGTCTGTTCAAATCCTGGCTCAACCAGTTGGTTGGGGGTGGAGACTCAGCACGTTTTAACCAAATTCATTGCCCTCTCACCTTCTTGGGGACCCCATCCTTCAACTACTAGGACTGCTCCTGTAACTCTATAACCCCTTCCTTTTAACCATTAAGTTTACCCCTCCAATGCAAAAGCTTCCTTAAAGCCCCACACCCTCAGACCTTGCCTCTGCATTCCGAGGCTAAGCCTACCCCCATAACTATTACTCTGCTCTCAAAGTTTGCCTTTCATCCATAACGTCTCAAACTTTAAGCCCTATACTCCCATCCCCCCCCAAAAAAAACCAACAACAACAACAAAAACAACACCACCCAATACAGCCTGAGCCTTCCCCTCTGTGGGATACCGGGGCTGGCAGGCAAAAACGGCCATTGGCCTCACCTTAACTCGAACCCGCACCACCTCCCGCTCCTCCTCCTCAGACGCTGCGGCTTGTGTTCCTCCGCCAGGCGGAGGTGCTCCAGGGGTAGCCAAGTCCGCAGATCCTAAGGCCGTTGCCATCATGCCGCTGCGCTGTCAGGATGACGGTGAACTGTAACCCCTACCCCTTACTCGGTACAGCCCAGAGCACCGGCGCCAGTAACCCCACCTCGCGCCAAGGCGCAGGCGCAGAATGCACTTTACAACCGTGCCGCCCAATGCCCCTCCCAACCTGCACAAAATGAAGAACTGCGCATGCGGTTTTGGTGCTGCTGCCAAGGTTCCTGCCCTTAGAGAAGAGCATTTCTCTCCCATCAGTTAGTGAGTGTACCGGCATTTAGAGAGGCCTCTCTGCCTCTCATCTTGTATTTTGGTTGTGTTTGCATATTATTTCCAGATTCACCTAGTGCTCTGACTACCAATGCTCAGGCGAGAAATGAGGGCCGGTAAGGAAGCTGTGGGATAATATCAAGGCCCCAGACCCCGCCCCAAGATGCCTCACATCTCTACTGACAAATCATGTCATCTATTTTGTATGCCTGTGATTTTTTTTTTTCCCCTCAAAAGAATTGTTGGCGGAAGAGAGAAAGCTGAGATCCTTTTAAAGATTGCTTAAAAAGATAGTGAATTAAAAGGACAGATATTGTATGATCCCACTTGTAGAAAATGTTAAAATAGGCGAAAGTGTAAAGCAAAAGTTTATTCAGGGTTACTAGGGCCTGAAAAAAGGAGGGGATGGGGAGTTAGGGACTACTGCTTAAAGATAATGAGTTTGTGTATGATGTGATAAAAAGCTTTCAGAAATGTATAATGGTGATAGTTGCACAGTTAACGTAACCGATGTCACTGATTCGTACACTTACGATTAATAGCTAAAGTGGCAAGATTTCTGTGATATATAAATAAAAATTTATAAAATACGATACACATTCTTGCTCTTGTTTTCATGTTTATTAGCATATACATAATTTACAATAAAAATTTATGAAGGTGTATATTTATATACTGAATACATATTCAGAATGTTCATTAAATAATTCACCAGATCTGTCGTATTATTGTTGTTGTTGCTTGCCTTCGAGTGGAGCACAACTCATAGCGACCCTATGAACAAAAGGCTTGAAGGCACTCTACAATCGACATTTATCAAGGTTCATAGGGTTTCCGGAGGAGGCATATTATTTAAGAAGTGGATGCCACTCCTGCTTCCAAACCTGTCACAGTATGTTATTGTTTTTATATGCCATTGAGTTGCTTGCGATGCATAGCTACCTATGTCTGCTCTGAACCCTACCCTGTCCTGAGCCAGGCTCACCAACTCCGACACACCAACCCCCATGGCCCCAGTGACTGTATCAATCTATCTCATCTTGGGTCTCCCTCTCCTGCACTGTCTGTCCACCCTTCCGAGCATGATGTCCTTCACCAAGGACCAATCTCTCCTGGCCACGTGCCCAAAGTAAGTGAGGCACAGCTTCAAAATCCTAGCCTCCAAGGAAAGACTTGGCTTCACCCTCTCCAAGACAGACCTATTTGTTTTCTTGGAGGTCCATGGTATGTCCAAGACTCTTCTCCAGCACCACAATTCAAAGGCATCTATTCTTCTTCTGTCATCTTTCGTCATTGTCCAACTCTCTAAAGCATAACAACAAATTGAGAAGAACATGGCCTGGATTATGCACACCTTTGTATCTAGGCTGATGTTGTTGCTCTTCAGCACTCTGGAGAGGTCCATGACAGCATATTTTCCCAATGCAATTTGTCTTTTTATTTCCTGACTACTGGTGTTAAGGGTGTTGATTGTGGATCCAAGCAAGGTATAATTGCTAACAACCACAATCTCTTTTCCATCTATTATGGTGCTGCCAATTGGCCCGGTAGTGAGAATCTTTGTCTTCTTGATATTGATCTTCAGTCCATATTGAAGACTACAATCCTTGACCTTTTGGGATAAGTGCTTCAGGTCTTCTTCCATTTCAGCAAGCAAGGTTGTGTCATCTGCATATTGTAGGTTGTTAATGAGTCTTCTTCCAATCCTGATGCCACACTCCTCCTCATAAAGCCCTGCTTCCCAAATGATCTGTTCTGCATACAGATTGAAAAGGTACAGGGATAGGATACATCCCTGATGCACTCCTTTCCTGATTTTGAACAATGCAGTGTTTCCTTGCTCTGTTGTGAATACTGATTCTTGGTCCAAATATAGGTTTCGTATAAGCACAATCAAGTGTTCTGAGATTCCCATTTTCCTCAAGGTTAGCCACAATGTATTATGATCCATACAGTCAAATGCCTTTGCATAGTCAATGAAACTCAGATAGACATTCTTCTGGAACTCGCTGCTTTCTGCCAAAATCCATCTGACATTGGCAATAATGTCCCTAGTGCCATGACCTCTTCTAAACCCAGCTTGTATTTCTGGTCATTCTCTGTCAATGTGTTCAAGTCTTTTCTGGATGATCTTCAGCAGGATTTTGCTAGTGTGTGATGTTTGTGATATTAGTCAATATCAAATGGATCTTGGCTGAAAACAGAAAGTATGAGAGGAATATTTATCTGTGCTTCATTGACTATTCAAAGGTCTTAGAATGTGTGGATCACAATAAATTGTAGCTAACACTGAAAAGAATGGGAATCTCATACCACCTGTTTGGCTCATGCAAAACCTATACCTGTACCAGGAAGCAGTTGTCAGAATGGAGCAAGAAAACACTACGTGTTTCAAAATCAGAAAAGGAGTGTGTTAGGATGTGTCTGGTCTCCATATCTTCTCAATCTATATGCCAAACAGAATATCCAGGAGACTGGACTTGATGAGGAGGAAAGTGGCATAAAAAGTGGAAGAAACTTACCAACCTGTATTATGCAGATGACACAACCTTGCTTGATGAAACTAAAGAGGACCTAAAGCATTTGCTGCAAAAAGTGAAGGGCTGAAGTCTTCAATATAGACTGAAACTTACCGTTAAGAAGACAAAGGGTTTTTTTGTTGTTATGTGTCATCGACTCACCACTAGGCAAATTGGCAGAACCATAATGGATGGGGACGTGATTGAGGCTGTTAACAATTTACTCTTGTACACAATCAACACTTTTGGTGTCACAGTCAACACTCTTGGCACCAGCATTCAGGAAATCAAAAGAGGAATTGCATTAGAAAAATCTGCTGTCAGGGGCTTCTCCAGAGTGCTAAAAAGTAACAATGCCAGTCTAGAGACTAAGAAGCACCTGTTCCAGGACATGGTCTTTACAGTCAGAGAGCTGGACAATGACTAAGGAGGATTAATTTATGTCCTTGAGTTGTGGTGCTGAAAAAGAGTATTGAACATTTCATGGACCACTAAAAGAAAAAATAAATTTGTCCTGGAGAGGATAAAACCAAGTTGTTCTTCAGAGGCAAGGATTTTGAAGCTCTGTTTGACATACTTTGGGCATGTTGCCAGGAGGGACCAGTCCTTGGAGAAGGACATCAGAAGGATGGAGGAGACAGTGCAAGAGAAGAAGACCCAGGAGGAGATGGATTGTAATGGGGATACATGTGTTGGAGACAGATTGGTTCAGGATAGGACAGGGTTCAAAGCTATTTAATCTTCACAGCATATTGATGTGCTCTCCTTGTTATTAGACAATACTCATGAAGTACCAAGGGAGCTAAGTGGTAAGGAGTTGTGCTGGCAACCCATAGACACATGGCTGGAATCCACCAGCTGCTCCATGACAGAAAGATGGTAAATCTGCTCCTTTGCTATTTCCTGCCTCTGAAAACCTGCTGGATGGTCAGCTATGGGTCAGTCATTGGTACACATCAAAACCAGCAGACTCATTTGAGAAACTTCATGTGGTACAAAATGCAAAAAGGCATTCTCGTCACTTCACCACACAATATTAATTAAATTTTAGTTTGAAAAAAATATCAACTGTTGGCACAGAGAGCAACACACACAGAGAGCAACACATGCAGAGAGTGAGCAGGAGAGCTGGAATTTTAGTGAAAACTGTTATTAAAACAATTAGTCTGGGAGCCATGGGGAGCAGCGAGCCTTGGTGGGGAGCAGTAAGCCTCGCTGGGAAGCAGCAAGCCAAGGTGGGGAACAGTGACCCTCAGCAGGGAACAGCCAGCCATGGCGGGAAGCAACCTGCTGTGGCGGAATCCACATGCCAGGAGAAAGCAGGAAAACAGGAATTAGAATGAAGTACTTAGGGGGGGATCACTGCTGATTACATGTGGGACCCCTTCACCTTAAGCAGGAGGGAATTGGATAGTTGGATAGTTGACTGAGGTGGCAGACTCAGTTCTCAAGAGGAAAACCAAAGCTTTCTGGTTTCCATTCAGGTCCCGCCAAATGCTCCTCACTCCTGCATTCATCTGTGTGTGTGCCCTGTTCCCGCCCCCATGTGCATCTGCATGTGCATCCACCCTACGGGTATCTGTGCATGTGTGCCTGCCTAGCCTTCTTCTGGAGCAGTGACTTCAGATCAAGAATCTGTTATTGCCTCAGGCATGTAAAACTCTACCACAGCAATGTCACAAAAGAAGCAGGCTACCTAACATCCTACACAAGCCCAAAGCAAGATGTCACCCCCAAAAAGTGACACGGTGTCAATGGATTTCCTGAAGCCAGAAAGTCTGATGGAACTTTCTGACACAGAATTTAAAAGAATGATGATTAAATATTTTCAATGAGTAAAAGATAAATTTAAAGAATTACAGGACACTGCAAGCAAAACCCAGGAGGAGCTTAAATTTTTTTTTAAAAAAAATGCAGATAAAACAAACGAGGCATTAGAGGCTCTGGAAAAGCAAGAAACTGTGATCCAAAATATGAGGTCAAATGTTTCAGATACTATCAAAATGATGGAGGAACATATGAGCAGAGTTGAAGGGATAGAACACAGAACGAGTGAAATAGAAGAATCGTCACCACTGATAGAACAAAAAGCAGAATCACAAAGGAAGGAAAAAGAAGAAAATTTGAGAATAATGTGGCACATGCACACCCATGTTTATTGCAGCTTTGTTCACAATAGCAAAAAATTTGGAAACAACCCAAGTGCCTATCAAAAAACAAATGGATAGTGAAGCTCTGGTATATATTCACACAATGGAATACTGTGCTGCATTGAAAAACAAGGAACTCATGAAATATTATACAAAATAGGTGACCTTGTAGGACATTATGCTGAGTGAAATATCTCAGTCACAAAAGGACGAATCTTGCATAGGGCAACTATTGTAAAATGGGACTGACATTGGGGTTGAGGGAAGACTGAGAAAGAGGGGATAAATAATGTATACTGCATTGAAACAGATGAGGGATAGAAATGTTTGAAAGGTATATACGATTAGGTATTATTGTCATGATAGGAGTCCAGAATGAAGGCTGCATAGTGGAGTGGACTTGGGGGAGGGACTGTATAACAATGAAAGAAATTTTCTTTTACTTTTCAAAGAGAGGAGTGAATTGGGGAGGAGGGGTGGGCAGGGAGAAAAGTGCAACAATGAATGAATGGAAACCCTAACAGTAAACTGTCATTAAAATTAATAAAAATAAAAAAGGAATAATGTGGCAAAGTATCAAAACAAATAATATGCACGTAATCAGAATCCTACAACAGGAAGAAGCAAGTAAAGGCACCAAAAAAGGTGTGGAAGAATTACTAGAAGAATACTTTCCAGGCATAATGAGGAATAAGAGAATATATATTTAAGAAGTTGAGCGGACTCCATATAGCATTGACCTCAAAAGAAAAACACCAAGGTATATCACAGTTAAATTTGCCAGAATGAAAGATAAGGGGAGAATTCTGAAAGCAGCGAGGGAGAAACAAAGAATAACCAGAAGGGAGGGCAAATAAGATTAAGTGCCAATTTCTCAACAGAAAGCGTGAGATAAAGAAGAAGGTGGAATATCATATATTGAACACTCAAAGAACACAACAGTCAACCAAGAATGCTGTACCCAGCTAAATTGTCTATCAAATATGAAGGAGAGATCAAGATATTCCCAGAAAAACAGATCTTAAGGGGATTTATAAAAAGAAGACCAGTGTTGCGGAAAACACTGAAAGAGGTCCTTCTTACAGAGGTGCCACAGAAAGCAGGATGGATCAAAGTAACTAGCAACAACACCAAAAAGAACTCAACAAAATGATAGCAATAAAACCTTGACTCTCAATAATCACACTGAATGTGAATGGTTTAAAAACACCATTGAGGAGAAAAAGAGTAGCAGATTGGATTAAAAAAAACCCAAAATCCATCAATGTGTTGTTTATAAGAGACACACCTAAAAAATGAAGATAAAGAAAGACTAAAAAGAAAGGGGAGCGGGAATATACCAAGCAAATGGCAACCAGAAAAAAAACTGGAGTAATGATATTAATCTCTGGTAAAATAAATTTCAATGCAAAAACCATCTCAAAGCACAAGGAAAGTCACTACATAACACTTAAAAGGTCAATAGAACAAGAGGAAATAATAATAATAATAAATATCTATGCACCAAATGAAAGACATGCAAAATAAAAACGACCTGAAAAACAAACATGTTGTTGTTAAGTGCCATCGAGTCATAGGAGATTCACAGCAAACCTATGAACAGAAAACCTGAACACTTCTATAACTTTCTTCGTTTCTGCAAGTTCATAGGGTTTCTGGAGGGAAGCTATTTCGGAAGTGGATGCCATTCCTGCTTCCAAGCTTGTTTTAATTAGGGAGCTCCACCAAACACTGTCCACCATGGGTGACAAATATAACATTTGGCACATCAGGGTCAAAGTGTTCAGCATCACAGCAACCATGAGTTACCTCTGTACAGCAAATCGACAGACGAGTGCTATACTACCGAGAAGAATATATTTGTTTAACTAAAAACAATTAAAACCAGGGCTGAGGGCCTGAGGTCCTCAGGCCCTACAGCATTTAAAAATTCTGGCACAATCACATGCTGATGAACTGTTAGCCAGAGACTCCCAGTTCATCAGGCAAGTTCCATCTGCTGACACCCACTTGAAATGAAAAGAAAGCCATAAGAGCCTTGAGCATTCCATGCATGCCCTTCCTCAACATGCAAAAGGCGATCATAACTTCCAGCATAGAATCAACTCACAACACCCTAGCCCTCAGCCTGCAGGTGAAGCCAAGCATTTCAGCATTTAAAAATTCTGGCACGTCCACATACTGGTGGACTCTTAGCCAGAGACCCCCCCAGTTCATCTGGCAAATCCCATCTGCTGACACCCACTTGGGACAAAAAGAAAGCCATAAGAGTTCTGAGCTTTCCATACGTGTGCCTCCTCAGAATGCAAGAGAACAGCATAACAAAACTGAAAAAGGAAATAGACAACACTACTATAGTAGTAGGAGACTTCAAAACACTGCTTTTAAGAAAAGATAGAACTACCAGAAAGAAACTCAAAAGGGATGCTGAAGAATTAAACCACACAATAAACCAATTTGATCTAGTAGCTATTTATAGGTTAATGGACCAGCCAAAAAAAGCACATGACACCTTCTTCTCCAATGTGCATAAAACATTCTCAAGAATAGATCACATTTTAGGTCACAAGGCAAGCATCAATAAATTAAAAAACATAAAAATTATACAAAGCATCTTTTCAGACCACAACACTATAAAATTAAAAATTAATAGCAAAGAAGATAAAGGAGAAAAAACCCATACATTTGGAAGCTGAACAACACCTTGTTTGGACATGACTGGGTACTAGAAGAAATAAGAAATGAAATAAAAAAGTTTCTTGAAAGAAATGAAAATGAAAACATCACTTACCAAAAATTCTGGAAGGCAGCCAAAGCAGTAATCAGAGGTCAATTTATAACCATAAGCAAACACATTAGAAAGCAGGAAAATATGACCATTGACTCTCTAACCCAACATCTCAAACAAACTGAAAAAGAACAGCAAGAAAACTTGACACCCTCTAAAAAAAACCCGAAAGTATAAAAATTAGGACAGAAATAAATGAAATAGAAAACAGAAAAAAAATAATTTAAGCTATCAACAAAACAATGAATTGATTCTTTGAAAAGATCAATGAAATTGACAAACCACTAGCAAAACTAACAAAGGAAAAGACACAAATAATCTGAATAAAAGATGAAATGGGCAACGTCACAACAGAACCAACTAAAAGAAAAAGTCTAACATTAGAGTATTATGGAAAATTATACTCAAACAAATATCAAAACCTAGAGGAAATGGACAAATACTTAGAAATTTACAACTTACTTAAACTGACCCAAACTGAAATTGGACACCTGAACCTCTCCATTACAAAAGAAGAAATTGAAACTTCCAAACAAAAAAAGCCCTGGACCAGATGGTTTTATAAGTGAATTTTATCAAACATTCAGAGAAGAACTGTCACCAATTCTACATAAACTATTTCAGAAAATAGAAAAAGATGGAATTCTCCCAGACTCGTTCTATGAAGCAAACATATCCTTGATACCAAGGCAGGTAAAGACACAACCAAAACAGAAAACTATAGGCCAATATCTCTCATGAACATAGATGCAAAAATCCTTGCCCATAGAATCCAATGATACATCGAAGAAATAATTCACCATGGCCAAGTGGGATTCATAACAGGTATGCAAGGATGGTTCAGCATAAGAAAAACAATTAATGTAATTTATCATATTAATCAAGCAAAAAACAAGAACCACATGATCCTGTGAATTGATGCAGAAAAGGCTTTTGACAAAATCCAACACCCTTTCCTGATTAAAACACACAACAGAATAGGATTAGAAGGGAAATTCTTCAACATAGTGAAAAGTATATACGCAACCCAAGAGCCAACATTGTTCTCAGTGGAGAAAGATTAAAGGCGTTCACTTTGAGACAGAAACTAGGTAAGGATGCCCACTATCACCTCTCCTATTCAATATTGCCTTGGAAGCCTTAGTGATAGCAATAAGACAAGAGGAGGAAATAAGGGGCATCCAAATTGTCAAAGGGGAGGTAAAACTATCTCTATATGCAGATGATGTAGTAGTATACTTAGAAACCCTAAAGACTCAGCAAGAAAACTACTGGAAGTAGGTGACCAATTCAGCAAAGTGGCAGGATACAACATCAACATGTTGTTGTTGTCGTTGTTGTTATGTGCCATCGAGTTGTTTGTGACTCATAACGACCCTATGTACAAGAGCCCTAAACGCCGTTCTATCCTGTGCCAACTTTGCTGTATCAAACACATTCATTCCCACCACTCCACTCACAGAATCGATCCATCTCATCGAGGGTCTTCCTCTC
>NW_006400258.1:218732-234972 GCF_000299155.1 Elephantulus edwardii | reverse complement strand
AACAAGTGATTGCAAAGACCATGGCCTGTATCAGACACACCTTAGTCTCCAGAGTGACACCATTGCTCTTCAGAACCCTGGAGAGTCCCCTAATAACAGACTTTCCCATCACAATACGTTTTTTTATTTCCTGGCTGCTGGTGTCAAGAGTATTGACTGTGGAATCAAGCAAACGAAAGTTGTTAACAATCTCAGTCTCTTCTCCATCCATCCTGATGCTGCCAATTGGTCCAGTGGTGAGAATCTTTGTCTTCTTGACATTGGGCCTCAATCCATATTGAAGGCTGCGGTCATTGACCCTCTGCAGCAAGCATTTCAGGTCCTCTTCAGTTTCATGGACAGGAAGACTCAATATTGTGAAAATGACAATACTGCCAAAGGCATTTTACACATTCAGTGCAATCTCAATATAAATATCAATTTCATTCTTCAATGAGATAGAAAATGTAATCTCCAATTTCATTTGGAATGGAAAGGGACCTCGAATAAGCAAAATACTCCTTAAAATAAGAAACAAGGTAGGAGGCATCTCAGTCCCTGATTTCAAATCCAACTACATTCCTGTGGTGGTCAAGACAGCATGGTACTGGTATATCAACAGACATATAGATAAGTGAAATAGAATTGAAAATCCAGAAATCAGCCCATCTACCAATGGTCAACTGATTTTTGACAAGGAGATGAAATCAGTTAAGTGGGGAAACGACAGCCTTTTTAACAAATGGTGCTGGCAAAATTGGAAAGCTATCCATAGAAAACTCAAGCAAGATCCACACCTCACTCCATACACAAAAACCAACTCAAAGTGGATCAAGGACCTAGGACTAAAAATAAGAACTAAAAACTTTATTAGAGGAAAATCTTGGAAGAACTCTAGAAGTCCTAATCCACAACATAAGCAGTCTTCCAAGCATCCTGAAAAATTTACAACCAGGAGAGGATAAAATAGATTAATGGGACCTTCTAAGAATCAAATCCTTATGCACATCCCAAAACTTCTCCAACAGGGTAAAAATTGAAGCCACAGACTGGGGTAAAATATTTTGTAATGACATGTTTGACAAGGGACTTATATCTGGAATTTATAAAATACTTGAGCACCATAACAAGATAAAGGTAAACAACCCAGTTGAAAAATGGGCACAGGATATGAAGACACTTTGCCAATGAAGACATTCAGATGGTGAACACATGAAGAAATGTTCAAAATCCCTAGCTCTAAGAGAGATGCAAATCAAAACAACTATGAGATATCATCTCACCACAATAACAATAGCAAAATTTAATAGAACAGCAAACAACAAATGCTGGCAAGGTTGTTGAGAAACTGGAACCTTTATTCACTGTTGGTGGGAGTGTAAAATGGTGCAATCAGTATGGAAGGCAGTAATGCGCTTTCTCAAAAAATTGTAAATAGAAATACGATTTGACCCAGCCATTCCACTACTGGGAATATACCCTAAAGAATCCAGAACTGCCACCCAAGCAGATATATGCAAACCCATGTTTATTGCAGCTTTGTTCACAACAGCAAAGAGTTGGAAACAACCTAAGGGCCCATCAACAAAAGAATGGATAGAGAAGCTGTGGTATATTCACACAACGAAATACTATGCTGCATTGAAAAACAAGGAACTCTTGCAATATTATTCAAAATGGGTGACCCTGGAGGACATTATACTGAGTGAAGTATCTCAGTCACAAAAGAAAAATTACTGCACAGTGCACCTGTTGTAAAGCAGAACTGACATCACAATTGGGGGGGGAACTAAGAGGGGATAAATAATGTATACTGCATTGAAACAGATGAGGGAGAGAACTGTTTTGGAGGAATATATGATAAGATATTATTGTCATGACAGGAGTCCAGAATGAAAGCTACATAGTGAAGTGGACTGGGGAGAGGGTGTTTTATAACAATGAAGATTTTTTTTCTTTTTAAGGAGAAAATTGAACTGGGAGGGATGTGTGGGCAGGGAGGAAAGTGTGGAACAATGTATGAATGGAAAAAAATGTCAATTGTTCTTACTAATGTTATTTGTAACAAAGGAATTTTAGAAAATGCCTATTACAGTGTTTATTGATATGATCCTTAAAAGTAACTTTTTATTAGAGTTTGCAGTTTTATTTTTGAATCTTTTAAAAACAATGTATTAACTTCTTAATATCTACATAGATATCACTTTTTTCTGAAAGGCATGACCAATAAGGAACTTTCTTTGAAATCCAGCAGAGGATTATTAGCATGTCTCTTGCATGGAGTTATACAACAAAATAAAACTGAAACACACACTTCTGGGGCATTGTTGGATTTTTTTAAGACAATAAAGAGTTTGATAACCTACTTATTATTCTAATTATAAAGTGAAATGAGCAAACTATTATCCTAGAGGTTGGAATTTAATCTGAAGGCACAGGACCAAGATTTTAGCTAGTGTGATAATGTAGTCTTGATGGAAAATAATTGAAGGCAAAGAGATCAAAAAGAAAGTTATTGCAATAAAGATTAAAAAAGAGATCATTACTTATTCATTCTTCTAGTCTACAAATAGGAAGGAGCCCTGGGTGCACAATGGTTAAACACTCAACTGTTATCCAAAAATTTAGAGGCTTGAACTCACAAGCAAGTTCCCTGAAGTAAAGGGAACTTATAAGGGAAAAAAAAACCAAAACACCAAACCAGAACATAAAGAAAATGAAGGAAACATTAGAATGATGCATTATTAGAATTCCAGAACAGGAATGGGGTGGGGGTGGGGGAGCACTGAGAAAATTGTGGAAGAGGTACCAGAAGAAAACTTTTTAAGTATCACAAATAGTAAGGAAATAAGATATTCAAGAAGGTCAGCAAACATCAAACTGACTAAACTTCAAAAGAAAAATATCAAGACATATACCCAAATTCTCCAAAATCAATGACAGAATACTAAAAGCAGCACGAGAAAAACAACGGCTCATCTACAGAGAAAGAACTATTTAGATTAAGCTGTGACTTCTTATCAGAAACTGTGAGAAAGAAGAAAATGAGATGGCATAAAGATAAAACAGAAAGAAAGCAATTGACAGCCCAAGCAAAGTTGTCTATCATATATGTCAGGTTAGTGGACTTAAAGAAGAAATCAGAGAGAACAGGAGAAAGCTTAATGTAACTTTATTAAAGTGGGTGAGTTCCTCATCCTGGAGAGGCAGAATGGGAAGTCACACTTGTGAACTTACTGGGGAGAATTTTTATAAACAGAGTCTTTAGGGAGAGACATTCCACTCTGATTTAGGAGCCACTTGCTAGCTCAGCCAGACATGCAAGGCCGTTTGCTTTTCTTATCAGCAGCAGGCAAGGCCATCAGCATTTGAGTTCTGAATTCTTCATTCTTCTCTTTGGCCCCTTTTGCCCAGACTAACATCTCAGACTCCTTTTTCTGATAAAACAGGGCGACATATTTTTCTTCTGCTACTTCCTGCTGAACAGGGGCTATGATCTGGGGGTTCAGAGCCTGGAGTGAGTCAGTCTGGGATTAGTGGCCAGGGGAGAATTAAGGATCTCCTTGATCCTGTGAAGTAAGAACTTAAAAGAGACATGGAGCTATTAATAACAGTATGCTTATGATTACTATTGGTCTTAAAGAAGGAAACTTTAAGTCAGAAATGAGTTTTTTAGTTAATTTAAGAGAAGGCTTGTGGTTTAATTTTGTATTGAGTTTTATTACATTAAAAATGTTGTCCTGGTTGTTTCACTGCACAGGGTGTTAGATGCAAGTGGGCTTAGTGTTCTTATCAGGCTTTGGTTTTCAGAAGGGAATGTGTTCTTGAGTGGTGGAACACTCAGTTTGGGCTGATGGAATGGCTTGAGGTGTTTTGGTGGAGTGTGGTCTAGAGAAATTGATTGGTACTGTTGTTAGAAAAGGTTGTTGTAAAGAGGCACACAGGAAACAATGGGAAATATTGGTTTCCATTTGACTTTGGTTAAGGAATAGTAAGGTGCAGATGCCCTGGATAATTTGGAACCAAGTTGGAGAGTTGGAGCCTACATAGTTTGTGGCTCTCCAGAGGCTTGGCTTGTTGTATTATTGTCTGCTTAGCTTGGAGAGAATGTCACTGGAGACTTGTACTTGGGTGTTGGCATCTAAAGCGTAGGAAATTTGCTCAGTGAGGGGAACATGTTTGTGTTAATGGGGGTTGCCCATGACCTTAATAGCGGTGGGAGTGGTCAGGATGACTGCACAAGGCCCACTTCAGTGTGGTAGGAGAGGCTTGGGTGCATGCTGTTTGATGAGAATGGCATTTCTTTAAGTGATTTTAGTGGCTTGGTCCAGACCTTCAGCTGAGAGTCTGGGTGTACAGCGGTCTGAGTGTTTTCAGAGTAATTGTTTAAGGAGGGAACAACAAGGCATGATGCCAAAACAAGGGGCTTGGTGAGCAAGTTATGGTTTACCAGAAGTAGTTGGTTGTATATCAGTTGGAAGAAGTTTAGAAAGAAAGATGAACAGAATGTTCAGATACAGGCTAAGGCAATAGGAAATACGTTAACTTAAGACTTGTGTAACTTGACAGTCAGTTTAGTAAGATATGAATTAATGAGTCTGTATATGTGCTTTGTTTTGCCTGAAGAATGGGAGTGATTTGGTACGTACAGCTTATAGCAGATACTTGAACTAGATGATACCTGTTGGGTGTCTTCAGAGATGAAGCTAGGACCATTGTCTGTATTAAAGTAGGGAAGCCAAACCTAGGGATGAGGCTTAGTTAGGCTTAGAGTTGAATTTTGTTAGACGTCTTAAATCAATCTGGTGTTGTTTGGAAGGTGAAAACCCCTGTGAAGGGTGTTCCCAAGGACAGTTCAAAGAAGAGCAGGTGGAAGGCAGATCAAGCTCATGGAGGAGTGTAAAGAATTAGGGCGATCTAGCAGTCCTAGGTGCTTTTAGGCCAGATAGTGAGAGACAGGTTACATAGACTTCCAATTTTGCAGAGTTCTCAGAGAATTTTAACATGGAATCAGGGCAGATTCCGAGGCAGAAAGAGACATGAAAGTGGACAGTAAAGAACGAGTTTGAGTATAAACCCTTGACTATTTGCTATTTCAGTTCTTATGTTTTGAAGGACAGATGGATTGAACAAGCCAAAATTAGGTTGCACAATTTGAGATTGCTTTAAATCAGGCTTGATATTGAGGATACATAATTTTCTGAGGAGATTTGTCCCTGGGACAGATCCCCAGATTAGAAATAATGCCAGAGGTTTGTGAGGAGTGCTGTCCCTGGGGCAGATCCTCAGATTAGACATAATGCCGGATGTTCCCGAGTTTGGAGGAGGAGAGCTGTCCCTGGGACAGGTCCTGCCTTTTTAATGAGGTAAAAGAGCCAAGGCAATCCCTGGGCGCCTCAGGGAATGATTGGACCTTTACCTCAGAGGATTTTTGCAGTTGAGAACTGAAGCCAGTGTTGGATGTTTTCAGATTTAAATGGAAAATTGCCTTCAATCTTTGGGACCAGAGTAATAGAACAGAGAGGAAAAAAGGACAAGGCAGAGAAGGAGAAGTTTGGCTTAGTTTAGAGGGTACAAGACAGACTAACAAAGAAGCTGGGCAGGCTTTTGCTCTGCTTATGTAGCAATGAGGCCACGAAAGCTGCTCCCTCTGAGAGGGAAGCTAAGCTACGGACATCATTTTACTAGGGGAGAGGAAAATACTAGGATTTTTGAGGAAAAGTAGGTAATGCTTCTTTATCTGCTTAGGAGGACATAAGGAAGAAAATGATCTGAACGTTGATCTCGTAGTCTGTGGCTTGAGAAGATTTGTAGGGGGGTGCTTCTTAGGTAAGTTTCAGTGCTTTCTTAATGAGGAGAGCTGCTTAAGTATGCAATGGGTGTGAAGGTGGGTCCAAGAGGTTGAGCTAAAACACCAACAGCAATAATTTTTTTCATCGGTGTACAAGTGAAAAAGTTTAGAGGAATTTGGTAAAGTAAGGAATGGGAACTGTAGAAGAAAGTATTGGAGTTTGAGAAAGGTTTTGCAAGTAAAGAAAAATTGGGGATTCAGTGTCTGAGGAAACTAACAAGGCCGAGAAAGGAGAGAATTTGATCAGCAGTTTGAAGAGGTATGAGGCTTTCAATGGCTATGTGCAGATTGACTGTTAGACTTCTAGTAGTGGGAGTTAACTGAAAGCTGATATATGTGACTGTGAGTAGAGATATTTGGGCCTTGGAAGGGGATACTCTGTATCCTTTGGAGGCCAAGAAGTTTGAGCAGTGCAGGTGTGGGACTGCACACCAGAAGATTATTCATTTATTTAGGATAAGAAGTTTATTGGAAAGTAGAAAAGTAATTATGGGTTTTAAACTTCTGCAGTGTTGTGCAGCAACAGGGAATGGGGTTTAGAAGGAAAAAGGAGGAGGGTTTTTTTTTTAGAGTAACGAAAACAGGTTGGTAGTGAGAGGTTACAGATGACATGGAAAGATACTATACGATAGGGCTGACAATGCCTGGTGAGTGGTAGGAGGCTTGGAGGGAAGGCTATTAATCCCTATTATTGAGACCTGGTAGGGAAAACAGAACCTGAGAAAGAAGGGAGTACTGAACAGGTAGCTCTCCTGCTAACCAGAAAGGAAACTGGTTTGCTTGGTACCTGAAGGTTACCTTTGGAGCTTAGCGGGAGTGGTGAGGGTTGTTGAACCTGGGCATCTTCAATCCTCTGCAGTTAGGCCTAGAAGGTCAGGACTGCCCTTCTACAACTAGGTGCCGAAGGGCAATCAACCTTCCAATGACCCATTGTCCTACAGATTGGACAAGGCCGTGTTGGAGGTTGAGGGTTTGGGCAACGGCTAGCTCAATGACCCTCTTTGCTGCATTTGAAGCATGCACCAGGAGGTAATTGGCTCATTGAACGAGCATTAGTTTTCTGACCCTTCAACACTGCTGGCTATAAGGCAGCCAGGAGAGCCTGGGCTTGCAGATTCGCTTTCTGTCAGGCACGAGTCTTTTTCCTGCCAGTTCATTTTGGGCACTGAAACTTTAAAGGTCTGCCAAGTCTCAAATAGGGTGTTTGGAGGCAAATTGGGTGTTTGCAGGTAGTTTCTAGCTTTTATCTGTGTGCTGTGGGGTAGCAGTGAGAACTTGCTATTCATTTTGACATTTTTCTCTGCTCTGGGAACTTTCTCAAGCCGGACGGGAGAGGGGCTTACCTGAGCTGACACATAAACGGGGAAAGCGGGAGCAGAGAGGTTTGGTGAATTTACCCGTGTGTTTTTGCTGCTGATGTGATCAGAGGAGGAAAGTGATGGTTTAATTGTAGGTCAGGATTGGAAAAAGAAGACAGTGGATGCAGGAAACGTTTTCTGAACGGGCTGGGGAGAGAGGAAGGTGGCATGACCGGCTGCATATGAGGGAGAATTGGAAAGGGCTTCCTGTGGTGAGGCTATATTTGCATATGACTGAGTTAGGAAAGCAGAGGCTGTAAGGGGTTCTTTGTAGGATTAAAGGTGAGTGAGTTTATAGCAGTTAGAGATACAGAAAGATGTAGTGTTTTGAATGCGAGAGGGACTTTTAACTTTTGTAACTTTTGAAGAGGACATGGGAGAGACTCGGTAGGAGGAGTGGAATAGGAATGCTTGAGTCTAGATTGGTTAGGATAGAAGAGTGCTGGGCAACTGGAAAACAAAGAGGTTTAGCTTGGCGGGATCGTAAATCCTTGGTAGCAGATGATGTAAGAGGCAGGATAGGAATGGCTGAGTTTGGATTGGTCCGGATGAAAAGGGAGGGCGAGGTTTCAGACAAAGAGATCTAGCTTTGGCGTGAATTTGGGTGTTTTTTGGAGGAGGTAGAGGCTGGGACAGAGAGGAAAGTATGGGAGTGAAACAAAAGAAAATTTCTTTAAGTCCACTGGCAGAAAGTGTTTAGATGCTGAACTAAAGGTTTTATTCTTAGGCCACTCAGAGTTATTACTTAGCTAGTATTGTGGCTGCTCAGTTACAGAAAAAGGATTAGTTTTTTGAGGCAGAGGTCTTCAGCTATACTCAAGTGTGAGAGATTTGAGAGAAGGCAGTTCAAGAGACCATCTCTTGAGAGCTTGGATAGACATTGGCTTCCCATGGTTCCCAGATTTGTGGGTGAGGCAACCGGAATCCCAGTGTCCTCTGGAAACCAGGAGTCTCGGGCAGGAGTCGAGTGGAGAGAGGCTATAGACAGCTTGAGTGTCCTCAGAGCCATCATAGCCTGGAAGAAATGCCTGGCATTTCTGGTTGGCTTTCCCACACAGATCTGTGTTTTTTGTGGGTATGAGGAACGGAAGGCCAGTGGAACAGATCTGAGTTCTCATGTCTGGACTGGAAAACTTAAAAGCTTTGGAAAGGAGGAGTAAAGGCTTAATATGCTTGGAAATCAATTTGGTCTAGCTTTAGGAGCCTCCAGAAGAAGGAGAGGGAGAATACAGAGACCAGAAAGACAAAAGGGGCAGAGATCTGACCAGCAGCTGCCCACACAGAGCACAGGGGAGAGAGAGAGAGCAGCAGAACTTTACTTTACCATTCAGGCATCTTGACACTGCACAGACTGGTTCTGGAGAGAGTAAGGGGAGTCAACACTCGCCCTAAGGCGGGGACGCAGCACCTTAACTCATCTTCTGGGTTTCGCAGCACCATATGTTAGGTTAGTGGACTTAAAGAAGAAATCAGAGAGAATGGAAGAAAGCTTAATTCAGCTCTATTAAAGTGGGGAAAGGGGAGCTCCCGGGTGAGTTCCTCATCCTGGAGAGGCAGAATGGGAAGTCACACTGTGAACTTACTGGGGAGGATTTTCATAAACAGAGTCTTTAGGAAGGGACATTCCACTCTGATTTAGGAGCCACCTGCTAGCTCAGCCAGACATAAAAGGCTGTTTGCTCTTCTTATCAGCAGCAGGCAAGGACATCAGCATTTGAGTTCTGAATTCTTCACTCTTCTCTTTGGCCCCTTTTGCCCAGACTAACAATATATTAAGGAGAAATTGGGTCATTAGCAGAAAAGCGGGAACTTAAGAAATTAATGAAAACAAGACCAACTCTATAAGAAATACTAAGGGAAGTCCTTCACAAAGACAGCCAAGTAAAGTGGACTGACAAAAGTAAGCAGAAACAGCAGGAAAAGGAACATAGCAAAATGTCAATGATGAAAATGGACCTATCAATAATTACAATGTGAATGGAACAGCAGTATGAATTAAAACAAAACAAAACAAAAACCAAACGACAAAACTCATCATTATGAGAAGACTGAAAATCATCCTTCAATTTTTAAGGTTTCTCCTCATTCCATCACAAACAAATGGGATTCATCACAATAACATAAGGATGGTGCGCATTAAAAAAAAAATTCATGTAATTAATCTCATTAATAAAACAAAGAACAAGAACCACGTTGATGCAGAAAAGGCCTTTAACAAAACCCAACACCCCTTCCTGATCAAAACATTCAACAAAATAGGAATAGAGAAGAATTTTCTCAACCTGGTGAAAAGTGTATACACAAAACCAAAAGCCAACATCATTCTTGAGGGAGAGAAACTGAAGACGTTATTGTGAGTAGAGACCAGACAAGGATGTCCACTATCGTCACCTTTATTCAACACTGCAGTAGTTCTTGCTAGGTCAATAAGGCAAGAGAAGGAAATAGGAAGCATGCAAATTAGCAAAGAGGTGGTGAAACTGTTGCTTTATGCAGATAGTGTGTACAGAAAACCCAAGGACTCAACAAAACAATCCTGGTAAACCTAGTAGACCAATGGCGTAGGTTGGCAAGACGTAAGATCAACATAAAAGAATCAGTTGGATTTCTATACAGCAACAAAGAAAACACAGAAAGGAAACTAAAGAAGCAATATAATTTACAATAGCCAAGATGAAATATTTGGGAATAAATTTAATTAGAGATACAGAAGACCTTTATAAGGAAAACTACAAAATACTACTATAAGAAACAATAAAAGACCTAATTAAATGGAAAAATATTCCCTGTTGATGGAGAGGAAGACTGAACATTGTGAAAATGACAGTCCTCCCCAAAACAACCTATACGTTCAATGCAATTGCAATACAGATACCAAATTCATTCTTCAAGGAGATTGTTGTTGTTAGGTGCTGCTGAGCTGAGTACAACTTAAGGCAATTTCCAGTTTCTTTTGGAAAGGAAAGAGACCCGGAATAAGTAACGCTCTTCTGAAAAACAAAAAGGAAGCAGAAGATATCTCATTCCCTGATAGCTAAATCTACTACACAGCTGTAGTAATCAAAATAGCGTGGCATTGGTACAACAACAGTCACATAGATCAATAGAATAGAATCAACAATTAAGAAATCTATCCATGGTCAACTGACATTTGACAGGGAAACAAAACATTAAATGAGAGACAACAGCCTCTTTAACAAATGTTCTTGTGTACTGTTGAGTCAGAACTGACTCATAACTGACCTTCCAGGTGGTTTTCAGAGGCAGTTAATAAAATGGCAGGAGATTGCCCATCCTTTCCCTGCAGAGCAGCTGATGACCTCAAACTGTGTGCCTTTGGGATTACAGCTCAGTTTCTTGTCACTGGGCTACCAGAAATCCTTTAACAAATTAGTGCTGGCAAAACTGGACATCTAACTGAATGGCCAGATGTGCTGGAGCAATGGGGCTGAGGTGGCAGCTGGACCAGGTTGTGGCAGGGACAGTGGGCTCTGGGTAACATCGTGATTGGAGCCCTGAGGCACTGTGGAGATGAGAGTAGGGGCAGCTGAAAGAAGAAATTATGTAAAGCCCTCACGTTGGAGACGTTGAAGGAGAATCAGAGAACATGGCCTGGCTGGAGCATTTTCAGAGGGGCATGCTGGTCTTGCAGCTCAGCTATCATCACCTGGCTGTGTTCCTGTTCACCTTCTTCAGTTACTCATTTGCTCCATGCTTTGAGGAAAACGTTTAGTAATGTCAAACTCAGTATCTCAAAACAGTGGATGCCCACTACCTTCAAGAAGTCCACCAAGCTGTCTGTAGGAATCTGGGGGTGCCAACCACCTGTTGTTCAGTGGTGAGGAGGCCAGTGTCCCGGAGACACTGGGCATAATTTTTTTCTTGTCTTACACTATGGGCCTTTTCATCAGTGACATCATCAGGGACCACCTCAATCTGCAATAGGTCCTGTCTTTTGGCATGTGTTCATCAGCATTATTGATCTTTGTCTTTGGCACTGTCACAGAATGGATGTATTTCTACAAATGGTTCTGTTGCTTCCTGTGGCTTGTCAACGGTCTGCTGCAGTCCACTGGCTGGCTCTATGTTGTCATGGTCATTGGTTTGGGAAAGTGGGACAAGGCGTTATTTGGTCTCTAGAGTGCCTGTGTATCTGTGGGCAACATTCTGGGAGCGTGTCTGGCCTCCTCCATTATGCCTTCCTGTTGACAGCGTCAGTGTAGTTTGCTGGTGGAGTCATCATATTTGGGCTCCTGGTGTCACCAGAGGAAATCAATCTCTTAGGTATCAAGGGAGAGGACAGTGCTGAAGAAGACTCATACCTGCCTTTAATGAACGGTGCTGAAAATGAGGATGACTAAAAGCCCAAATACTTGATCTAAGAGGGAAATACTGCAGTGGCCCAGGTCAAGGCCAGAGGCTTTGCTTAGGTGGGCTGCCTCCCTGGAATAATCCCGTATTTGTTGACTCCTGCCTGCCTGAAGCTTGTGAATTACTCCTTCTTCTGGCTGCCTTTCTATCTATGTAAGAACTTCAGGTTGAAGGAGGCAGAAGCTGACCTGCTGTTCATCTGGTATGATGGGGGAAATGATAGGAAGAATCTGCAGGGAGGAATTGACAGGGCTTTCACTTTCCTACAGGGCCTGCTGCAGGAGAGGGCCCCTGTCTTAGTGCTGAGCCTGTTGTTGGCTACCTGTGCCCTCGTGAGGTACAGCCACTCTCCTGACAAGTCCATTAATTCTTTTCTGATGATGGTCACAGGTTTTTTTATTGGCAGACAGACTAATATATAGTTATGCCATTTCTACTGGCGTTGGCCCCAGAAAGCAGTGAGGCATTGACCATGGTCATTGGCTTTGTTGACAGAACCAGGAGTATCAGATTTGCAGCTGGCCAGTATCTGGTGTCTTTGATCCAGGATAAACTTGGATGGATGTGGATTTTCTATTTTTTCATTCTCATAACAAGGTACACAATAATGTTTATCTCACTACTGGTCATGCTCGTGCAGAGAAGAAAGGCTCATGTGGTGAGTGGCCACAGGGGAAGAGGCCAGAGAGTAACACCTTGGGTGATGCCTGTGCTTTGCCACAGCTTGTCCTTTGCATGAGGGTCGCTTGATCTATACTACGCAATTACTGTTTGTGATTGTCATGCTTGTCTGAATGTACAGTGGGTCTGCTAGCCTCTTTTTTGGCTGGGTGGCCACGTCTCCCTTCAGCCTTACATGCATACTGGATATGTGCAGGCCTTCTCTGGGTTCCAGCTGGGGACAAGAGGCAGAGACACTTATGATCCATGTCTAGTCATACTACCTGAACAGAGAGTTGTGACATCTGGCTTTGGTCATGAGACTGTTGCTTTTGCTAGCCGTGGACTGAGTGTGCCTCTGCTCATCTGGTGGGAAGCGTTTCTGTATCCTGGGGGCACCATCCTGCCCATCTATTGTACTTCAAGAGGCAAAATATCTTGGAATCAGTGTTGCTGGCCCTGCTTGCCCCTACTCAGAGTTCACTCTGGCACTAGCCTTCCTTTTGAGTGTCATAGGACACATCTGAGACCACGAATATTCCAGAAGGTGACACACTGTGGCTCGGACTGGATTTGTTGTCTGGAATGAAGGCTATCTGTTGCAACATGTGTACTTGACCCGGTTTATGGGAGGCTGGTGGCACATGACACTGTTTAGGGGTGGGGTGGGGCCTGTTGGTTGCATAGCAGTACCTGGAGTTTCCACAGCAGATCTGTACCTGGAGAACAGGCAGATACCCTGTCTAGTGTATGCTCAGGTCCATTCTTTAGAAAATCATGAGGATGTGTCTTCAGAAAATCATGAGGGTGTGTCTTCAAGGCTGTTCACTGGTTTGGGTGTGTATGTAGATGAGTAGGAACCCAATTCTATGTGGGCAGGGAACTATTTTTTCAGCTTCATGCTTTATATTCTGAATGTGTATTTATGGATTTCATAAGCAAACGAATGCTCCCAAGGAAATTTTCCAGTCTGTTTATCACTTAGTACTGACAAAAAGGAAAAACAAGAAATGTAAAAAGGAAGAATAAACTGACTTTTGTAGTAAAAAATAACCCCCAAATTGAACATCTTACCTATAGAAAACTAGACATCTACCTGTAGAAAATCTCACACCATATACAAAACCCAACTTCAAGGTGGAGCAGAGATCTAAAACTCTAAACCCTGAAGATCATAAGAGACAAAATAGGAACACTAGAATAGCAGAAATATATAAGGAAGTGTCTTTCTTCTGCTCAGTAAAATGCCTGTTTGTCAGATACTATTCTAAAACTAAGCATCCAAATTAAGACAGATTAGGAAGAAGGATTGTCCATCCACTTCTGAAATATAACAGGCCTTCAAAAACCCTATGTACAGCAGAGTACACTTAGAGTAGACTAACAGATATGGCAACTGAGGCTGAGCTATCAAATTTGGAAACACAAAGGAGGAGGAAAGAAATTAATGATTGGTATGTGGAATGTGAGAAGTTTGAATGTAGGAAAACTAGACATTGTTAAGAAAGAAATGGAATGCATAAATATTGACATATTAGGTATTAGTGAAGTGGGATGGCTTAGTATAGGACATTTTGGATCAGACTATATATGATCTACGATGCTGGAGATGAAAAGGTGAGGAAAAACTAGGGTCACTTTCATAGTTAAAAAGACTGTTTTTGGATCCATCTTGAAATACAATATTGTGAGTGACAGGATAATATCCATACACATACAAGGAAGACCTGTTAGTTAATACCACTATCATTCAAATTTATGCGCCCACAACCAGAGCCAAAGAGCCAATGGATCTACCAACTGTTGCAGTCAGAAACAGATAGGACATGTAACCAAGATGCATTAATAATAATGGGTGACTGGAATGAGAAAATTGGGAACCAGGAAGAAGGATCAGTAGTTGGAAAATAGATATTTGGTGACAGAAGTGAGGCTGGGAATAGAATGATAAAATTCTGTACAATCAATGATTTATTCATAGCAAATACCTTTTATAGGAAACATGAACTCAAGCTATACACATGGATTTCACCTGATGGGATGCACAAGAATCAGATAGATTATATTTGTGGAAGGAATTGTTGGAGAAATTCAATATCAGCAGTGAAAACTAGGGCAGGTGTTGATTGTAAAACAGACCATCAACTACTCATACGCAAGCTCAAACTAAAGATAAAGAAGGTTAAATCATATCCACAGGATTCAAAATTTTACCTTGAGTCTATCCTTCCTGAATTTAAAACCAACTCAGGAACAGGTTTGAGGCTTTGAACACTGATGAGCAACGACCAGGTGAGCTGTGGGAAGATAATCAAGAATGTCATTCATGAAAAATGCAAAAAATCATTACAAAGAAGGAAGAAGAAGAAAAGAACAAAATGGACGTCAGAAGAGACTCTGAACTAGAGTCCTGAGAAGACAAAGCAAAGGGAAGAAATCAAGAAGTTAAGGAGGTGAATAGAAAAGGGCAGCTCGGGAAGACAAGACTGAAACGTGCAAGGAGCTGGAGTTGGAAAATCAAAAGGACCGAATTCACTCAGCATTTCTTAAGCTGGAGAGGAGGAAATCACATTTCTCTGGAGGCTAGGATTTTGAAGCTCCGTCTCACATAATTTGGGCACATAGTCTTCGGAGAAAGACATCATGCTTGGAAGGGTGAGGGACAGCGCAGGAGAGGAATACCAGAGATAAGATGGAATAAGTAAATAAGTAGGGCAATGGGGCTTGTTGTGTCAGAATTAGTGAGACTGGCTACATGCAGAACTATTGTACATAGGGTCGCTATGGGTTGCAGGTGACTCGACGGCACATAATAACAATAACAACAGGATAGTAGAAGTTAGTGGATGGAGGGGAGTAAGGGAAAAGATTCAATGGAGGCTTGAAAAGGTGTGTGATAATAGACATAGATCAATGCTGTGGTTGTTATGTGCCATCAAGTCTCCTGTGACTCACAGTGACCCCATGTACAGTAGCTCCGAAGCCTGCCTTGTCCTGAGCCAGTCTCACTGACTCCAATATACTTACCCCCATTGCCCTAGTTACTGTATCAATATTCTTCTTCTATCCTCCTTAGCCATTATCCAGTTCTCTGATGCATAGCAAGTAATTGAGAAGACCATAGACGGGGTCAGGTGCACCTTGAGCTCGAGACTGACATTGTTGTTTCTCAGTACTCTGGATAAGTCCTTGACAGCAGATTTACCTAATTCAATTCACCTTTTGATTTCCTGACTGCTGGTGCCAAAAGTGTTGATCAAGAAGCTAAGCAAGCTGTAACTGTTAACAACCTCAATCTCTTCTCCATCCATCATGGTGCTGCCAATTGGCCCAGTGGTGAGAATCTGTCTTCTTGATGTTGAGCATCAATCCATATTAAAATTTGACATTTTGCAACAAGTGCTTCAGGTTCTCCTCAGTTTCAGCAAACAAGGTTGTGTCATCTGCATAACGCAGGTTGTTCATGAGTCTTCCTCCAATCCTGAGGCTACGTTCCTCCTCATAAAACCCAGCCTCCTGGATGATCTGTTCTGCATATAGATTGAAAAGAATGGAGACAGGACATTTCCCTGACACACTCTCTTCCTGATTTTGAACCATGCAGTGTTTCCTTGCTCTTTTCTGAAGACTGCTTCCTGGTCCAAGTGTAGGTTTTGCATAAGCACAATCAAGTGTTCTGGGATTCCAGTTCTCCTCAAGGTTAACCACAATTTGTTGTGATCCACACAGTCAAATGCCTTTGAATAGTCAATGAAACACAGATATATATCCCTCTGGTACACTTTGCTTCTTGCCAAGATTCATCTGATATTGGTGATAACATTTCGGCTTCTTCTAAACCCAGCTTGTATTTCTGGTACTTCTCTGTCAATGTACTGTTCCAGTCATTTCTGGATAATCTTTAGAAGGAATTTGCTTGTGTGTAATATAAATGATGTTGTTGTTGTTGTTGTTGTTATGTGCCATCGAGTCGTTTCCGACTCATAGCGACCCTATGCACAACAGCTCTAAACCCTGCTCT
>NW_006400258.1:214648-215989 GCF_000299155.1 Elephantulus edwardii | reverse complement strand
AATCTGAATGTTCAGATTTAGAGGAGTATCTGACAGACAGCAATTTGTGGGGCAGTTAAAGATAAATCCCTTATTGTGGGGGTAAACGTTAGTTAAAGTGTTGATCCCACCCTTAGCCCAGTGCCATTACCCACTTGCTTCCCAGCTCCACCCTCCACCAGGATAATCCTTCTCATCTACCAAGTCCCTTAATTTCCACACTCCATCAGGTCACGTTCTTTTGGAATGGGAATAAATATGGATCTCTTCCAGTCAGTTAGCCAGATAGCTGCCGTCCAGATTTCTTGACACAACCTGGTGAGCTACATGCAGGGCACCATCTGTTTGTTGAAATAGGTCAATTTATATTCCATCCATCGCTGGGGCTTTATTTTTTGCCAAGTCCTTCAGAGCAGCCTGAACTTTCTCCTTCATCATCATTGCTTCTTGATTATATGTTCTTTCTAGAAATTCTTCTGTGTCAATAAAAATTTATTTTTGGTACAGTGACCCTGTATACTCCTTCCATCTTCTTTTAGTGCTTCCTGGATCACTTAAGGGTGCCCAAAACACCCTTAACTACTGCAACTTGAGGGTTGAATTTGTTCTTTAGTTCCTTCAACTTAAGAAATGCTGAGTGAGTCTGGCCCTTTTGATTTTCCAACTCCAGCTCTTTGCACATTTCATTATAATATTTTGCTTTATCTTCCCGTTCTGCCCTTTGAAATCTTCTATTAAGCTCCTTGACCTCTTCCCTTTGCTTTGGCTTCTTAGTGCTCTAGTACAATATTCAGAGTCTTGGCGAGCTCTGGTGGCCTAGTGGCAAAAAGGTGTACTGCAATCCCAGAGGTGCACGGTTCAAATCCACCAGATGCTCTGCTGGAGAAGGAGGAACAATCTCCTCCTGTACCAGTCAGATGTGATTTGACGGTACACACACACAAAATAATAAAAGAAAAAAACCTCAAAAAACAAAAAAACAATATTCAGAGTCTCTCCTCCTCCTCCTTCTTTTTCTTCGTCTGTCTTTGTAATGACCTTTTACATTCTTCACAGATGATATTCTTAGTATCCTCCGACAGCTCATCTGGTTTATTAGTATTCAAGACCTCAAACCTGTTCTTGAGTTGGTTTTTAAATTCAGGTGGGGCAGACTCAAATTCAAATTTTTATTCCTGTGGATTTGATTTGACCATCTTCAGCTTTAATTCGAGCTTGCATATGAAGAGTTGATGTCTGTTCTGCAACCAGCACCTGGCCTAGTTTTCTTTTTTTGTTCTTCCCCCCCTTTTTTATTAAATTTTATTAGTTTTAATGAACATTTACAGAGATTTTGGGTTTTCATTCATTCATTGTTGCACT
>NW_006400258.1:191673-213894 GCF_000299155.1 Elephantulus edwardii | reverse complement strand
GCAGCATACATTATTGAACCCATCTTACTCAGTCTCTCCCCAACCCCAAGGACAGTCCCATTCTACAACAGTGGCACCATGCAATATTTGTCCCTTTGTGACTGGGACACATCACTCAGCATAATGTTCTCCAGAGTCAACCATTTTGAGTAATATTGCATGAGTTCCTTGTTTTTTAATGCAACATAGTATTCCATTATGCGAATATACCACAGCTTCTCTAGCCATTCGTTTGTTGATGGCTGGCCTAGTTTTCACTGCCGATATTGAACTTCTCCAATGATTCCTTCCACAAATGCAAGCAATCTGACTAGAGGTTCATGGGACTTTAGTGCCAGGCACTTTTTTCCTTTGGAAAACCCACTCACCAGAGACATATCTTCCAGCTGCTCACCAGTCTCTACACCACCAGCCTGCAGCACCCACAATCATGATCTAGCTGTGCTACCAGTGACAGTCTACAGGATTCAATTTCTCCAAAACCTGCCTGCATACCTAGAGTCACGTGAGTCATTTCCCCCAATGAGTCCGAGTCTCTGGGAGACCTTCTAGTGAATCTGAACCCAAGGGCCATAGAGGAATTGGGAAAGTGACCCATGGATGGAGCTGTTAATGTTAGAAATTATGGACACATACAGCTGGTTAAGTATTTGGGACTATGCTGACCTGAGACATCTCATAGTCTGCTATTAATTTTAGCAGGACAAATTATGAAAACAGGATACATATCTAACACACTCCTTTCCTGATTTTGAACATGCAGCATTCCCCCTCTCTGTTTGGACAACAGATTCTTGGTCTAGGTTTCACATAAGAATGTTCTGGAATTCTCATTCTGCTCAATGTTAGCCACAATTTGTATGATTCACACAATCAAATGCCTTTGTATAGTTAAGAAAACACAAATAGACATTCTTTTGGTACTCTCTGCTTTCAACCAAGATCCATCTGATATCAGTAATGATACCCCTAGTGCCACAGCCTCTTCTAAATTATTTGTTAATTATTTGTTAATGTGCTGCTTTAGTTGTTTTTGGGTAATCTTCAGACTGACTTTACTTGCATGTGACATTAGTGATATTTTTTTTTATAATTTCCACATTCTGTTGGCTCATTTTTTTTTGAGAACAGGAATAACTATGGATCTCTTCCAATCAGTTGGCCAGATAGCCGTCTTCCAGATGTCTTGGCACAACATAGTGAGCACATCCAGGGCTGCATCTGTTTGTTGAAATATACCAATTG
Source organism: Elephantulus edwardii (assembly GCF_000299155.1). Classification (NCBI taxonomy): domain Eukaryota; kingdom Metazoa; phylum Chordata; class Mammalia; order Macroscelidea; family Macroscelididae; genus Elephantulus; species Elephantulus edwardii. Next base: position 212,649 of record NW_006400258.1, on the reverse strand, counting down.
GTATTCCATCAATTCCTGGAGCCTTTTTTAAAGCCAATTCCTTCAGAGGAGCTTGAAATTCTTTTATTTTTACTGGTTCGTAATCATATGCTACTTCCTGAAATTGTTCTGTGTCAGTCAAATCTTTTGGTATAGTGACTCTGTATATTCCTTCCATCTTCCTTTGATGCATTCCAGATCATTCAAGATTTTACTCATAGCATCTTTCAGTACTGTAACTTGAGTCTTGAATTTGTTCTTCAGTTCCTTGAGATTGAGAAATGCTGAGTTATTTTTTTATTCTTTTTTTCTTTTTCTTTTTTTTTGCTGAGTTATTTTTTATTCTCTAACTCCAGCTCTTTGCACATTTTGTTACAATGCTTTGCTTTGTCTTCACAAGTTGCCCTTTGAAATCTTCTATTCAACTCTTCAACACCTGATTTCTTCCCTTTGTTTGGGCCTCCCAGCAGTCTAGTGCAATATTCAGTTGCTTCTGATGTCTATTATGATCTTTTCCTCTTCTGTCTTTATAATGGCATTCTGCTTTCTTCATGAATGAAACCCTGGATAGCAATACACAACTCATCTGATGGAGTTTGTAGGACAAAATAGTTTATGCGGCTAATTATGGGGTTCTGTAGGATGAATAGGGGAACTCTGATGGCACACTCCGAAGGACAGTGTGCTGCTAATCCAAAGACTGAGCTTTTGTACTGTTTCAAATCCATCAGTAGCTCCAGGGGAGAAAGAGTAATCTCGTCCCTTGTGAATTACAGCCTCAGAGAACCCAAAGCAGAGTCAATGAATTGGTTTAGACTCATCGAATCTAAAATTGGTGTTTTTAATTTAATTTTTTTATTAATTTCAATGAACATTTACAGAGATTTTCGATTTCCATTCATTCATTGTTGCACTTTTCTCCCCGCCCAACCCCCACCCCCAGTTTGCTCTTCTCCTTAAAAAGCAAAAGATAAAACTCCTTCATTGGTATACTATCCCCCCCCTCCCCCCCCCGAGTATACTCCACTCTGCAACCCTCGTTCCGAACTCTTATGATAATCATAATGCCATAAAATATATTACTTTTAAACTGTTCTCTCACTCATTGGCTTCAATGCAGCATACACAATCTATCCAGTTTTTCTCAGTCTTACTGAGTTTTTTTTAAGTAGGATGAATGTTATGAGAGCTGCAGGATGAGTGATGGGGGCACTGAAGTGTGAATAGAGGTCTTACGTTGAGTGGTAGGCAGAGTGCTAAAGAGCAATAACTTAAGTCTAGAGACTAAGGTGAGATCCACGTCATGGTCTTCTCAATTATCTGCATGCTGGATGATGACTAAGGATGACAGAAAAAGAATTGATATCTTTGAGTTGTGGTGTTAAGAGTATTGAACATGCCATGGATAGAATCCTGGTAAGGGTGAAGCCGGGTTGCTCCTTGGAAGCAAGGATTTTTAAACTCTGGCATATTTTGGACATGTTGCCAGGAAGGGACCAGTTCTTGGAGAAGAACATCATGCTTGGAAGGGTCAGTGCTGGAGAGGAAGACCCTAGATATAGCGGTTTGACAGTGACTACGGCAATGGGAGCAGGTGTGTCAGAGACAGTGAGATTGGCTCAAGATACAGCAGGGTCCAGAGCTATTTTTCGTAGAGTCACTATAAATCGTACTTGACTCCATGGCACATAACAACAGGCAATGATAAGAGTCAATGATGTTAGTGATGAGGTGTTTGTGGTGTAAGTTGTCTGGGGTCAATATATTGATTGGCATCTGTGAAGTGGTTGATGTAGTCTGTGTTGGCAGCTGTGGAGTGGTAGATGGAGTTGTCTATATGATGAATGTGGGGCATAGGGAATGAATTAAGTGGTATATATATCTCATATTCTTTGGGCACGTTAGTATAGGCCAGTCCTTGGAAAAAGACATGCTTGGGAAGGTGGAATGTCAGCAAAAGAGAGGAAGAAGATCCTCAACAAGATGGGTTAACACAGTGACTTTAACAATGGGCTCTGTATACCCATGTTTATTGCGGCTTTGTTCACAATAGTAAGGAGTTGGAAACAAACTAAGTGCCCATCAACAAACGAATGGATAGTGACGCTGTGGTATATTCACACAATGAAATACTACACTGCACTGAAAAACAAGGAACTCATGCAATATTCAAAATGGGTGACTCTGGAGGACATTATGGTGAGTGAAGTATCTCAGTCACAAAAGGACAAATACTGCATGCTGCCACTGTTGTAAAACAGGACTGACATCAGGGTTGGGGGGAGACTGAGAAAGATGGGTTCAATAATGTATACTGCATTGAAACAGATGAGGGAGAAAACTGTTTAAAAGGGATATGTGATTAGGTATGTTTGTCATGACAGGAGTCCAGAGCGAAGGCTGCATAGTGGAGTGGACCTGGGGGAGGGTTTGTAAAACAATGAAAGAATTTTTTTTTCTTTTCCAAGAGGGTAGTGTACTAGGAGGGAGGGTTGGGAGGCGATAAAAGTGCAATGATGAATGAATGGAAATCCAAAGTCTCTAAATTTTCATTGAAATTAATAATAAATTTAAACAAAACAAAACAGAAAACATGGGTTCAAGAGTATCAGAGATAATGCATATGGTACCAGATAGGACAAGGTTCAGGTAGGGTTCACAAGGTTGCTATGAGTTGTACATAAGAAGTGGCATGTGGTCTGCAGTTTGAATAATGTGTGTGGAGTGAGTGATGGGGTTAATGATGAGAGTCTGTAAGGTGTTTGATGTGGAGCGTATAAGACTAGTGGTTGGATCTGTGGGATGAATGATGTGGGTTTCTGTGTCTGTAGATGATGGGATTTCTATGGGATGATGAAGGGTCTATGGGATGAGTGACAGGGTCGATGGAGTGACAGACTGTGAGGTAAAAGATTTGGGGGTCAGAAAAGTGAGAGAAGGTGGTCTCTGAAGTTATAAGGATTCTCTATGCAGTGAGAAATGGGGATTGTGTGACAAGAGGTCAGTAGTGAGTGATGAGAGTATGTGGAGTTAGGTTAGTGGGTGAGTGATGGTGTCTATGTGGTGATGGAGTCTATGAGGTAAGTGATGGGAGCTGTAAGGTTTGTTGAGTTTAATGTTCAAGGTTCTTCAGCATAAATGGCAGGGAGGTCATGTTTCCTTCACAAACATGGAGTGATGGCATTTGTCAAAGAACTGGAGGTCTGTTCACTGAGCAAGAGGCATCTGTGTGGTAATGGGGGTAGGGAGTTGTGGGCTGAAAATGTTTGAATTATGAGTAATGGGCAAGTCTGAAAAGTGGGTGATAAGGTCTATGGGAGTAATAGCATTGTAGGGTACATATGAAAGACCTGTGTGACAAGTGGTAACATCTGAATAATGTAGGTTTTGAGGTATAATGGAAATCCATGTGGTTAACGATGAGGTGTAGGGAGTATGAAGATACAGTCCATCAGATGAGTAGATTTGGGAAAGGTATAAGGATTGTAGAGGATGAGAGTCTATGAAGTGGGTGATGGAGTCTATGCAATAAATTATGGCATTTATTGGGTGATGGGAAGTTTGTGAATGGAGTAATAGGGTTTGTACGGTAAATGATGGGGTAATTGCAATGTGGAGTTTTTAGAGTAAGTGATGGAGGTGTATGAGGTGATCTGTGAAGTGAGTGTAGCAATCTGCAGGGTGAGTTATAAGGAGACTTAAGTACAACGACTAGAGTGAGTGTAGGGGGTCTGTATAGTGAATGGTGGAAGATTGTAGTGTGAATGAATGATAAAGACCTATAGGGTGAATGATGTAGGTCTTTAAGATAGCAATGATTGGGTTTCTGTAGAGGTATGGTGAAACTTTGATTCACATACTTTGGGCATGTTGTGAGGAAGAGCCAGCCGTTGGAAAAAGACAACATGCTTGGAAAGGTGGAGGTTCAGAAAGAGAGGAAGATCCTCAATAAGATGGACTGATACAGTGTCTTTAACAGTGGGCTCAAATATCAAGAGATGAGGATAGTACAGAATAGGGCAAGGCTCAGGTTTGTTATTCATAGGATTGCTATGAGTTGATTCTACTGCACTTAACAACATGAATGATGCAAGCTCTCTGAGGTAGGGTATTCAGGAGTGGGGTGAGTAATCAGGGGTCTGTAGTGTCAGTGGCGAGTGCCTGTAGGGTGACAGGGGCTTATTGGTGAGTGATGGGTGTGTCTGCGGGGTCAGTGGTAGGAATTTGCATTGTGAGTAAAAGGATTTTTAACAGATGAGGCCTATGGAATAATAGAGGGCTGAAAGAAAGAAGTTCTATGGAATAAGTGATGGAGGGGTTGTGTGTGTGGGGTCAGCTTTAAGGCATCTTTGGAGTTAATAATGAAAGATTTCTCAATGTTAGGGTCAGAATCCTTTATTTCTAGAAAAATACCATCACCATGGACCTTCTAGATCTTATTGTGCCTTTATCCCAATGGTTCTCCTAATAGAAGTTCACCTAACCTCTTTCTCTTTCTTCTCTCTGGTGTCCAATCATCAGTCTCAGTAGACAGATGCATTTTTCCCTTCCAACCTGAAGGAGGAGGATTTGACTTGTGGTAGATAATGACTTCCTCATCAGCCAGTGGTCAAAGTCCAGTCCACCCATTCAATTAGTTCTGCTTGCTCTTGACTTTCAAGGTCTTGGCATCTAGCACACTCTGGGCATAAGTAAGATGCTTCACAGAATCAAGCACAAGGATTCCGGGCAGCACCAGCCACAGTGCATTCATGAAGACAAAGTAAAACCAGAAGTAGAGTGGATGCCCCAGCTCCCCATGTTGGAACCCATCACGGTGCTCTGTCAGGAAATAAAGTATATCCCCATAGATCTGACCTGTGGAAAATAGAAGAGGAAGGAGAATCTCTGTGAGGAAGCTTATCCAAGGTGTCTTCTGAAGTCATCATTTAAAGTTTCAGGGCTCAGGACTCCTGAATTCAGAGTGCTAAAAGTTCTGATACCATAGGGCTAAGAATTTCAGAAATCAGAGTGCTGAAAATTTCTGATTGTATGAGAGACCTAATATTTCTCTAGAATTTTGTTGTTGTTGTTATGTGCCGTCGAGTCGTTTGTGACTCATAACAACCCTAGGTACAACAAGCCCTAAACCCTGCTCTATCCTGTGTCAATCGCATGGCCTCTGACACACCCATCCCGATTACCCCAGTCACTTTAGACTCCAAGACAGCTCAAAAATACAGAACCAAAGAAAGCAAATTTAAGAGCAAAGGAGGACTGCATCTTAGATGACAGGATCTCAGAATCCTTATGTTGGAGGAGCCGGGGACCTCCTGCCACCACTGGCCAACTTCATGTAACCTTTACAGGATACTGTGATGTAGGAGGTTGTTGTTTTATGCCCTCAGGTCGGAACCAACTCCTAGCTGATCCTCTAGTGTGTTTTCAGAGCCAGTAAAGTACACAGGAGGAGACTGCCCATACTTCTCCCAAGAAGTAGCTGATGGATTTGAACTGCGTGCCTTTGGGATTGCAGCACAGTTCTTGCCATTAGGCCACCATTGATCCTCTTTACTTTAGAGAGTAGGTGCAAGAGGAACATGGCTATTCTAGAACTTCAGAGGGTTTGTTATTTATTCTGACTCACTCTTGCAAGGGCACAATTGAGAAACTCCATCTAAAGAGATGTCCTAATATCTATGGATACCCCTTTAATTGCTTTTCCTTACCCACAGAGACCACAAGCTGTAGGACAAAGCGGAGTGGTTGCTGGCGAAGAAAAGCAATCACCACCCACAGGCTGAGTGGTCCCCACATCCATGCAGTGATGGTTTCCATGCATACTGTGAAGTTGTCACCTCTGTAAGAGAATGTATAGGGAATACCTGGCATCAGTGTATTTTGCCCACAGGGTGCCCCATTAGTGTTTCTTGACTTACCACCACCCTAAACCAATACTCTTGACAAAGGCAAACACTTACAGAATATACCGGCTGTCCCCTTTGGCATACTCTTTCCCTGAAGAAAACAAGAGTGATAAATGAAAAATAAAAGTAAGAAAAGGAGTTCACATATCATTTATATACCTCAATTTCCTCACCTGTGAAAAGTGTAACTGTTTGGATTCTACAATACAGGTAGCCTGTGAATAATGCAGTGGAATTATAATAAATGGCATTTATGATTGTTTATTTTTTTACATCTTATCATCAGTAATATTTACTACATACAATGTTGCAGCATATAATTTGCTGATGTTATCATTTTGAGATGTTCTTTTAGTAGTAGGCTATAAATTGTAAGGGAGGAGATTGTTCATCTTTCTCTTGAGGACTAGCTGGTAGATTTGAACCAACTGCCTACGGGTTGACAACACAATTACCTATCCACTAGGCTACCAGTTTCCTATTATTTATAAATATATTGATAATAAATAAATGAAAACTAAATTAAATGAGGCAATAGTTTTATGTCAGAACTTATGACAGAGTTGTCAGAAAGGAACTGTCTTCAACTACCAGTATATGTAAAACAAGATAACTCAGAATAGTACATTACACAAAATATCACATGTTGCTGCTGTTACATGCTGTCGAGTTGCTTGACTCATAGCAACGCTATGTACAACAGCTCTGAACCCTGCTCTATCCTGAGCCAACTTTATCCTCTCTGACACACCTACCCCCATTACTCTAGTCACTGAATCAATCCACCTCATCAAGGGTCTTCATAGGATAGCAAGTATTAAGATTGTCTGGTGTAAACAAATGATCCATCGAAAGAAATTAATGAGAAAGATGGTTGATAAGTAAACATCCAAGTCAATCTCTGTTCTGATAACTCCCTCTCATGGCCCATGAAAGAACTTAGGACTCACAAAGTTGAGATAAAAAAGCTTGATCTCCAAGAACGTCTTCATGGAAGAGGGAGAACCACCCCTCGATCACCATATGTATGAACCCACACACTGTGAACCAACACAGGGATAGTCGTCTCCAAGTCCCCAGTGGAACAACTGCAGCTCGACCTGACAACAGCCATGCAGTTACCACAAAGACCCCAGTAATGGAAAACAGGCCAGCCAGGAGATGCCAGGTGGGGCGGTCATTAGGCACAAAGTTGTCCAGCTTCAGGTGCCGGGGCCAGTATGGGTGCAATGAGTTGATGCTGGTGGTCATCTCTTTGTGGAACAATCTACAGAGAGATAAAAAGAGGGAGCAGATAAACCTACATAAGTAGAAAGCCCACTGTTGATTTATGTCGTTTTTGATTGCCATCCAGTCGAGCACAACTCGTAGCGACCTCATGAACAAAAGGCCTGAAGCCCTTCCACAACCATTACCATTTATCAAAGTTCAGAGTTTCCAGAGGCATGCAGTTTAGGAAGTGAATGCCACTCCTGCTTCAAAGTAGATTTAGAGTAAAATAAAATATAATTTGTCAATCACAGCAATGTAAGTGAACTAAATGTACTAAGCTAGTAAATTTAGTTTAGTTTACAGACAGACTATAAAAGACTGCATTAGAAATAATATTATTACGTGCCAATACCCTTGGTATTTACTCTAATCCGTGGGATCATATTTTGAAGAGGTAGCTAATGAGGCCATTCTTGATTTCTGTCTTTAAATTTATTTTTTTTTCTATTCATTGCTGCACAATAGCTTTATCTTAACATTCAAAGTTCTCACAAGACCAGGTCTAGTCCCACCTTCTTAGGTCTGTTGGGGGAATGAGACACAAGCAGCTGGGTCCTGTCCCTAACCTCAGGGGTTACTGTCTAGTGGGACAAATACTGGAAAAATTGGCCTGGTCTCCAACCTCAGGGGTTACAGTTTAAAGGGAAAGACAGAAAGTCACTGTTCTTGCTATCCCCTAAATATAGCCTTGAAAAGTGCAATTAAGGGATGGAAGAGACAAAAATCAGATTCAGATTTTTAGACGTGGTGTTTGGAAAGCCAGGGCCCTCCGACAGCAGTGCACAATCTGCAAGAGGTACAAAATAGGAGGTAAAAGGGAGGGGTCTTATATGGCGCTGAAAAGAAAAAACAAAACAACAAAAAACCAAAACACAACACAAACGACCCCCAAAACTAACCCTCAGCCTCATTGCAGTAGAGTCGGAATTGAGTCAGATTGTAGGAAGGCTGTAAATCGCACGGAAGAGTGCCCATCTTTCTACCGCGGTGGGTTCGAACTTCCTGACTTTGAGTTAGCTGTGCAACTATAGAGCTCTCTAAAAAGGAAAAAGGTAGTCGAATAAAGAGACCACCAATAAACCAGAACCCTGAAAGGCAGTTGTTCAAAGAGAAAGGAGACCTTCTATCGTCGACAACCACTGGGTAGCTAGCTGGCTCAGGGGGGTAGTGTGAAAGGGTCTCGCACAGTTGTGCTTTGGGATGGCAGGCTGGCTGTTGAGAATTACGAGATGGAGTGAAGGACCAGGGTAAGGAGAACTCACCCAGCAGCGCGATCACAGAAACTTCCCCACCAGCTCCTGGACCTGTCTGTAATGGCTCTTAGGGTTCAGAATCACCCTAATTTGGGCCAGTCTACTCACGAGCTACCTTCCCTTATGGAGAGGACCAATGGAAAGGTTGGGGAGGCGGCCAATAATGCTTCTAACCAACAGAACTTCTCTATACTCATCTAGCCCCGCCCTCATGCGTGGTGCCATTGTCGCTGTTGGCTAAAACGGAATGAGGAGTGATGTGCTGGCAGGGGGATGGTCACAGGGTCCTTACGTCTAAACCAGCCAATCAGCATAGAATCTGAGCTCTAATTCACAAGTTTCTTCCTAGAAAGAGGCGTTGATCATAGCTAGGAATCATTAAATTGTGCATCCTCCCGCTAATGTGCCGGTGAATCATCTGCACTGTGTTCTCTGCCCATATTTTCTGGGGATGACAATCAGGATCCCAGGCTAACTCCGTCCTGATGCCTGAATGTGCAAGGAAGCCTTAATACTTGCAGCAGATGAACAGATCACATTCTGTACACACCCTCTCAGTTTCTAAATCCTTCAGCTTTCAGAACTACTTAGCCCTAAAGACAGCGTCCATCCTCATTTCGCCTGATTTTGAAGTTTTAAGAAATAATCTGAACCCCAGTCCCGTGACACTAATTAGCAAGGGACTCTTTATTATTATTCCTCAGACTTTTCATCCATTTAGAATCCAGAACCCTCATTCCTAAGGACCAGTGAGCACCAACCTAACATCTATTTTGAAGATAGGTGGCCTAGTGGAAAGGTGCTGCTCCTTCGGAGAAGGATGGGAATTTACTGCCTCTGAAAGCCCTCTAGAGGGTCAGGTCAGTTCTGACTCAACAGTACACAATAACAACAGCCATCTACTTATTTTCATTCCTCTTTGATCCAGTGGAAGCAACCAGTTGGATAGTTACTGAGTCTTCTGTTTCCACAACTATCCAATTTGTTCCCACTCACTCAAATCAATCAGGATTGAGACTGCTATCCTCTGGCATAAATTACAAATCTTACATTTAATTAATCATGCATCAATCACAACCTGCTTCCTCTTCCAAAGCTGCTTATTATTACATCCAGCTGGAATAGGGGATATGTTGTATCCCCTTCTACTCTCATTTTACCCACTGAGAGTGAAGAAAGAGCCCACTGTATCTTTCTTATTTTTATTCGACAATAACAATATATTTATAAAAAAGGGAGAAGGAAGGTAGGGAGGCCTTTGATTCCCCTTCTTCCCCTCCCCTTCCCCAAGCAATCCTTTACCCCTAGGATCTGCTAGGGACTACCCTCCCTGGGCCTTGTGGTGGGGTGGAGAAACATAGAAATGGAGGGGCGGGCGGGGGAGGGGGGAGAGAGAGAGAGAGAGAGAGAGAGAGAGAGAGAGAGAGAAAAGTTGTGTTGGGAGTTAAGGTGATGGGAAAGAGGTGGAGAGAGGGTCTTCTCTCATTACTCAGCAGAACTGGCACCCTAAGGAGGGGTCTTGAGGGGGCCATGATGTGCCACATTTGTGTCTCAGCCTATGAGACGGTAGAAGATCCAGCATCCAAAAGTTACCCAGTGACTGGCCCAACTGAGCTCTGACCACTTGTGGACAGTGTATGCCATGCCATAGCCCTGTGGGAAAGAAACAGGTGATGATTCCACACAAAGATAAAGAATCTCAGGAGAACTCATCGTTTGCACACATTTAGTCTACTCAAATAGCCCTACAAATTCCCATAGTAAAGTTTTGCATATAAAAAGCAAACAATTTTTTATTTTGTGTTTTAAGAAGAAAAAAACCAAGACAAAGCAATTCTACTTTGACCTGTAATCTCCTTAATATATACATATAAAGTGCTCCTATAAAGATTTTTTTTTAAAGAAAAACCTTAAATCAAGAAAGGAGGTAGTGACCAGGAAAGGAAAAGTAAATGACTCTTTAATGTATGAAAAATGCTCAGACTCACTCATAATCTTCACCTGGATGAATTTGTGTATGAGGGTACCTGACACAGTATCAGTTGTGACAGCAAAAGACTGGAAGCTACCTGAGTGTTCCCTAATAAGGGACAAATGAAATTATGTCACAATGGGAAAAAATTTTGAATGAGGTTACTGATGAGGAACACTAACAATAATTATTATATTTTAAAAAAGTAGCATGCAGAATAGTATCATTTTACCATTAGGGTAAATACAGGGAAAGATGATTAAAAAGTAATTTTGTATTTGCTTCTTAGGTTTATGGTTTGGAAGGATATTTTCACAAAATGAATAAAAGTGGCTGCCTCTAAGGAGGTTTAGGGTAGAATTGTGTGGAAAGGGCATGAAGTGGGAGCATGACTTTTTCATAAATATCCTGATTTCTACACATGGTTTTTGAACTATGAATTACAAAATCATTATCTAGACTTTGCACACTCAACTTGAATTTAAAAAAACCTCTTTCCAATAATAAAAATATAAAACAGTTCTTTTCAATTAAAAATTAAAGCCTGAATTTTGCAGGTGCCAAAGTAATAAAAAGTATTTTTTTTTAGTTAAAAATATTTTTTTATTTAAAAAGAAATAAAATCTTGAATTTACATAGTTGACATGAATAAAAAGTTACAAACCCCACAGTTGACACACTTAAACAGAGTAAAAATATTTTAAAATTATATTAAAAAGGAAACAAAGATAATGTAAATGCTACCTAAACAAAAACAAAAAGATCCAAGAGTGTGAATCAACTAGAGGGACAATGAGAAAAGAGAATTGAGAAGATTTGGCTATGTGAGCTAAAGGATCTTGTGACTTGGTGCCCATCTTTGCCTAATGCTTTCTATGACCAGGAAGTGCTATCCCTGAATAATGTCCCCAAGCCCAAGTGTCCCACCTCACCTGTTCCTCTGTGGTGTCATCGACATCGACATCAAATAGGGAACCCAGGTAGGCCAGGTGGAAGATGGCCAGGCCCCCAAAGAGCAAGTTTAAGGTTCGCACTCCTAGGCCCTGTCAGGGACAGAGGGACAGCATTGGCAGCTAGACCTACTCACTGTCCCCCACTTCCACCTGGGCAGGGGAGTCCAGGGAGACACACAAGGCATAGCAGATATAGGGAGAAGGGGTATCAAAGTTACCCCCCGAGGTAAGAAAAAGATAATTCAACTCCTCCAGTGGGAGCTCCACAGGATACAGTTAATAATGAGGATGTCCAAGTCAAGTATGTAGTAAGGATGTCCAGTTGCATGAGATAAGAGTATTCAGGCACAGTAAGAAGAATGGTGAAACTTTGAATCAAGGGGGTTTATGATGATGAACCTTAGTTGCCAGTTGGTGGGACAAATATGAGGTTGTCCATACTTCTTATTGCAAACAGAATGAAAAAAACAACCCAAAACTAACCCCCAAATCCTACCATGACTTACAGGGTCCAAAAGGAACTAGTCACTCACTGTATCTCCGCCCACGCTTTCCACCTCTTACTCATTCTGCTAAGGTCACATTGACACCTGCCTATTCTTCAAATGTTTCAGGCCTGCTTCCATCTCAAGGCTTTTTACTTTAGTTGTTCCCTTTGCCTGGAACGGTCCTCTTCTTTACCTACTTCAGTCAAAGAACTTGAACACATCTTCTCAGGAGGGCTTCCTCTAACTTCCCTACTTAAGCTTGAAACTGCTACTAAAATTTCCTGCCCTCCTTCTCTTATCCATAATACTAATCACAATCCAACAAACTGTAATATTTTACTGACTTATTTACTGTCATTTCCATTAAAACGGTAGTCCTACAAAGGCTAAGATTTTGGCTTGTTTTGTTTACTATGTTTTAACACCTAAAACAGTGCCAGGAAGCCAGGCATTCAGAAATAGATATAAAATGGTGACTGAAATAATGGTTTTTGAAGGGATGATTTGGGCATGAGGTTGGTCATCCAGGCTGAACCCTCACCAAGCGATGCTGGTGTGAACAGTTTGGTGGGCATCGTTTTGACAAGACGCAGGCACTGAGGATCTGAGCTAGTCGCTTCCGGAGGACTGAAGTGGGTGGATAGAAATAAGGAAGTTAGGTCATCCTCGAGGGGTAGTGGTCTCAGCCTTCCACCAGCCTTCTACCATCTCAGCCAGGCTGGGTCTTGCTCTTACCATGCTCCACATAAGTGATAAATGCCAAGGATAACAGCACAGCAGCCAGGTGGAAGCTGAAGCCCTGAAGGGACCCAAGAGACAATGAGGTGAAAAAGGACAAGCCCCTGCCCTTCCGCCACATGCTTCCACCCTGATCCCACTCCACACTGCTCACATGCAGGAGGGCACTGGCAGCATAGGTGACTAGCACGGCTGAGAAAGTCCCCAGGTGGAGAGCATTCTTGAAAACATCTGTAAGGGGGAAATGTGGGTCAAGATTCTCTTGAGATCCTTCTGGTCTTCTCAGAATTCCATAGGGCAGGATGAGTAGAACTGTAACCTGTTGAAGCCCCAAGTCTCAAAGCTCACATATTCAAAACATAGTTCTTGATCTTTACTCCTAAACTTCTCTCACAGTATCGCCCAACTGAGTTGACAACTCCACCCTTCCGGTTTCTCAGGGCAAAAATTCTAGTGACCCTGTGCCTTCAACTTCTATACTCAAACTGTCAGCAAACCCCACCAGTTTGCTCCTTAATTTTACCCTGAATCTGACTTCTCACTATATACACAGTTAACCATCATCATCACTGGCCAAGATTACTGCAGTGGCATTTTCATAACTTCCACCATCGCCCTCACCATAGGAATTCTAGTAAATGCTCAATCAGGTTACAGCCTTCCTCAGCTCAAAAATATTCCTCATGTTTTTCCTCTGAGCCCCTATCACACTCAGAGTAAAAGCCTATGTGGGCCTATGCAATCAGTCTCTCCAATACCTCTTTCCCCTGACCCCCTGACCCCCCAGTTATCTGTTCTTACATTTTACCATTCTACATCTCATTTACTCCACCCAGCACCCAGCCAGAAGGATCTCCTCATTTCCCTGTGTATACACCATGCACTTCCACTTCAGGGCTTATGTGCTGGCTCTCCTACATAGCCACATTGCATGCTGTCCTCTCACTTTCTTCAGGTTGTTATTCAAATGTTACATCAATTAAGTTTGCCCTGGCTAGTTTATTTAAAATCACAGTCTTCCTCCAAATTCATTCCTGGATCTTACTTACCTGCTTAACTTTTTTACCAAAGCACTGAACTATTGTGCATTTCCCGCTCTGATTTAGTATCTTTTCCACTAAAATGCCAGCTACACCAAGGGCAGGGATTTTTGTCTCCTGAAGATTCACACTGTATCTTCAGTATCTAGCATACAGTCACTACTCAATAAATGTTTGCTGTACGAAGGGTTTGGGTTGATAACTCCCAACTCTGCTGGAGTGATGACTTAGTGACTCACAGTTATTTAGCCAAAAAGACATAGGCAGGTTCCAACTGGTGACAACTTCCACCATGGACCGGGGCAGCTCAACATTCAGTGGCCTAGACACTGTCAAGTCCCTGGGTGCAGAAGAGATATACAAGTGCATTTGTGATCACCATTTATCTGACATACACATTTTTTCCCTCCCCTGGGCACACCTCTCCCTCCTCCCTACAGCTCTTCTAAATAGCACCCTGTGAGACAGGGGAGCCTTTCTCTCCCCACCATTGCAAGTGATCTTTCTCCTCGGTGAAACCAGCCCCTGCCAATGTGGCTGTGGCCTCGGATAGAAAGCCCACAAAATAGTTGCTGAAGTGGAAGGAGACAGCACTCTCGTAGGCTCGCAGCCACCTGGGGAGAAGGTAACAAGGGAGAGAGGCATCATGCCCAGGTCCTGGCATGGTGCTCCCACCATCTGTCAGTATCCCCAGCTCCACTTTGTAGACTCACCTTACCATGGTGTCCCTAGGATCCCCAGGGGTCAGGAGCACAGCAGAGAAGAAAGGAAAGAGAGTCATAAAAGCCCTGGAAGCTGGCCTGAGTTCACAGACGAGACAGAAACAGTGGTAAAAGAAATGGACAGTCACACTCATACATACACAGTCAGATAATTTCATATGGATCAGATAGATGCATGAGCTGTCCTGCAATATGACATAGTACTGCAGCCACACAGGGCCAGGCATTCAGAGCTAGCCATCATCAAAGGCTCAGCCTCACAGACCTACACATAACATAGTTGCACAGCCAGAGACAGGTACTATCAGAGTCCCAGTCTAGCAATTCTCAGTGACTGTAAGACATAAAAAAAGTCCTTTAGTTAGACACAGAGAACATCCATCAAACCCCCTACTCTGCACACATACATAATTCAATAGCCAAAACAGCCACTCTGTTAGTTGGACAGTCAGAAACTATAAAAAAGTAGACAACCCCCAAAAAAACAAAACAAAAAATAGGCAACATCTTTCACTGGGAAAAGTGAGGATTCTGGAATAAGTTCTAAGTTTATTGGCTGGATGCTTATTTGGGTGATATTGGTTAAGTCAATGTTTTCAAGGCCTCATTTAGTAGCAGATATAACTATAGCCAGTAAGTAGTAAGAGTAGGAAGGAACCCAATCAAAGAGCCGGATCAAAATCTAGAATCAAAGTAGAAGTAGTCAGTCAGTCTTATAGACAGGTACAAACAAAGGCACAAAGTTGGCTATGACCTCTCAGCCAGGCAACACCAAACAGCTAGAGGCACAAAGGCAGAACCATTCAGACAGGCACTCAATACCTAACAGTTAGAAATTATAGATGGTAATATCTCCAGTGACAATTGTACATTCTATCATTGATAATGGTATCACCTGACAGCCATAATTCATAGTCTCACATTCAAAGAGTCAGTTGCCAATCCACTCATAAACCCTAGACAGAGAGGTACTTCTCCATTAGTCACAAAACGTGTTTCAACCAGAGAAAAAGCTGAACAGATGGATAACCAGATATACAACCATATATACAGCCATATGAGCCAGAGTACATAGAGCTAATCTTGGTCAAATAGACAAACAGACAGACATCCATTCTCTGTCTAGTCATGGGGTGATGGTCAGAGTCAGACTTGCAGAAACAATCATAGACTGTGTCCCCCTTTCCCCAGTTAGCCCCACTCGCCCTCACACCTGCCCTCATTTACCTGGCTTTGCGTTTCTTGCTGTAGTAACAGAAGACAGACAGAGTATTAAGCGACAAGCTCAAAGCTGGGGAGACCCCAGGTCCCTACCCAACCCCATAAATGCAAGGTAGAGGCTTCAAAGGCTATGCTCACTTTCGAAGGAGACGGTCACCATCAAGGGGGATGAAGTATGGAAAGAGGTAAGGGCCCACACAGGTTGACAGCACAAGGCACATCAGGGCCAGTGTCAAGCTCTGGGCCACCTTCTGCAGCCATCGGCAGCTCTGTGGGAATCAAGGCTCCGTGAGCACTGTCCTGTGGTAGTTCCCACAGCCCCTGCCCACCTGTCCACTCAGGATCTCACCAATGGGCGGCCTTGGACAGCCTGTAGGTAGCTGTGAAAGGATATCCAGGGCCCAAAGACGATGGTACCCACGAAGTAGAGGTAGCCCATGAACTCCACAGGTGAAGGCACTGCACCCACCTCGCCACGGTCCAGATCGAAGCCCAGAGACACTGCCTTCATGGCCACAATCATCTGGGCCCCTATGTGTGGCACCCAGGATCAAGCAGAGGGATCAGAGAGCATGAAGGAGGTAGGGAGCACCAAGTGAGGTGGGAGGGAAAAGAGGCATACAAGAATGGACAAGTGAGCATGGAATCCTACAGGCAGAGGGGCAAGTAGGTTCAAGATAGGCAGACTTGTGGGGAAAAATTAAAATTCATGGAGGACAGAAATGCAAACACCAGGGAAATCTGAGGCCTGCATGTACAGTGGGGGGTATGGATCCAGGAAAAAAGAAGGGAAGGAAAGGCAAAAAAGTGAGGGTAGTTGAGAGATGTGGGGCAGGGCAGAAAGGCTGGCCTGTGAGAGAGGCAGGCAGGGCTGCCTACCTCGCATCTTGTGCCATGTCACGGTGTCCACCATGTGCATCTCACTAAGAGAAAAAGTGCTGGTCTTGACCCCATGATCCCTATGGCCTCCACAACCACAGACTTGGGAAATCAAGGTGCAAAGATGGTTATGTCTTCCCTTATACACAACCTCATGAAGGAATAATTCTCTAGAACTCCCTCTTTAGGAAAGAGACATACTTTCTTTGTCCTATATAGTCTTGATTTCCCCCTTAAGATCTTACTCTCTCACTTACATAACCTCCCATGAGAACACTTTTCCCAGATTTCCTTCTCCAGAGACATTTAACACCTTCCTGTTCTGACTTCATAGGAGAATTCTTCTCCCAGACACTGCCAGGGAATTCCATACTCTCCCTGTCCTGGACAGCCAGTAGAAGAGCTGCCTGGTGGCCCATCCACCCTTCGCCCAAAGGCCTGGGGGTAAGGATGCACATCCATACCCCATGAGTAGGTAGATGAGGATGGTGACTGAGAGGAAGACTCCACGATGGGAGGAATGTCGGCAGAGGAACAGCACAAGGTAGCACAAGAGGCTGAGTAGCACAACCCAAACCATATGCAACTGGAAGAAATGGTAGAGGCTGAAGAATCCTCCTGCCACGGTGCTTGCATGCTTCAGGTAGGATGGCAATCCTTTAGATAAAAGAGAGAGAAGAAAGAAAAAGTTGATGGACTAGTGGGAAGGGGAGGGAAACCTGGGCAGAAGGCAACATTCTGGACAAAAGCCTAGAAGTTGCAATGTAGTGGGACTGAGAGAGTCCCAGAGTTGGTGTTGGGGAGCTGGAGAGGGAGGAAAGGTGAATATAAACTTGATTGAGGCTTGAATATCCTTGGTTTTTTTTGGGGGGGTATCACACACTGAAGAATCTGAGGGTGAAGTGTCATGCCAGCAAGTCAAGTGATTCAGAAAGATTAGCTAGATTGACTGACAGAACAGATAGACTGACAGAGCCTATTGTGGCAAAATGTTAACTGTTAGAGAATCTGTTGAGGTTCATACAGAGGTTCATTGTGCTATACTTCCAACTTTTTGGTAGATTTGAAATATTTAAAAATGATGTATCTGAAGAGAAGGAAAAATGTAGACTCTTTGTAACTCAGATTTCCAGAAATCTCAACATCCTATACTTGGAATCTTATCATTTTAGGACCACAAAAGCCTTGGGTATAGGTCTGTTATGAGTGGTAAAGTACAAGGTCAGTGAAACAAACAGGAATACTCTCAACAAGATGATTTGACTGAGTGGATGCAACAAAGCACAGGACAGATTGTGAGGATGTAAAAAACCGAGTAGAGTTTAATTTTGTTGTATATAGGGTCATTATTAGTCAGAGTAGACACATGGCAACTAATAACAACATGATTGTGGAAACATTTCAGAATCTTAGAATCCAGAAATATCTTCATGAATTGATTCTATAAATTCTAAATGCCAGCATTTTTTAATCCTAGCATATGAGCATTTCAATTCGTCAGAATCCTTAGTGGTTTAGGATTTCATACCTCTGTGATATCAGCATTTCAGTAGCTTATAACCTTGGGATATACAAGTTTGGTATCCCAACAACCAGGTACCTCTCTTTTCCAGAGTCCTAAATCCTAGGACTACTAAAATAAAATGTATAGCTTGATGTGGCCGGACATGCCTTGGCACAATGTGGCATGAAGTGGCTGAACATAGCAGGACATAGTGTAGTGGAATGAAATGTGGGACATGCTAGGGCTGGATATAATAATGGTGGGGCTTGGCACAGCAGGACATGACAGAATAAGGTGTGGTTTTTCATGGCAGTGCATGATATTGGCAGGCACTTACCAAGCCTCCAAAGGAGGCGGCAGGTGAGGCAGATGACAAGGAGCAGCCAAATTTGGTCCAGACCCTGCTGAGCAGTAGGCAGGAGACAGCCCTGCAGCAGTTGTTGGAAAAATTCCTGGCGGCTGAAGGTGGTCATTGTGGACCTCCAGAGATGGACAAATAGACGGTCAGACCTGCCACAGAGGGGACAGATAAGGAGCAGCCAGATCCATGGAGCAGATCATGCTCAAGGGATGAACTTGAGCACTCAGATTTCAATCTTAGTCTGCCTAATCCATATAGTACTAGAGGACTAGAAAAGAATTTGAACTTCAGGTACATTAGACTGAGCAGTCAACTGTGAGTGTGTAAGTGTGTGTATGTGTGTTCTGGGCCCACACACAGAGCCTGCCTGTCTGTTAAGGAAGGAGCTGAGTCTCTTGATGTTGTGAACTGTTTGGATTTGATGATGACTGAATGATGTATACTCTCTAGGCCTGGATATCTAATTGTAGGGGTAGGATAGGGTGGGGGTGGTGTGTTTGCTCTGATGTTCAAGGTAGTACCAACTTGTACTGCTCTGTGTGGGGTGCAGCGAGGGGGATCCTGTGATATTTGGGGGCTGTGTGCATTTCCCCCTGTACAGATGGGAAGCGTCCTGTACCCAGGACCCCTCATCTCACACTCACTGACTTTCTCGTGGCTTCCAATAAAGTCCTACCCAGGTCCAGGGGCTGCAGGGAGGTGGAGATATCAGGGGGACATGGTCAATGGGGGAGTCATAAAGGCGATAGGGAGCTAGGAAAGTCGCGTTAAGGATGGGAACTAGTGACCTACCTGACAGGAAGGAACCTGTGGGATTGGGGGCCTGAGATGCACCACCGCCGTCAAGGCCACCACCTCCTCCGGGAAGCCTCCCCGCAGGCCGCAAGGCCGAGACCAGCTGCAGTTCCCCGCGCAGCGCGGAGAGCTGGCCCTTTAAAAACCGGGGAGGCCAGATCGCCGACTCTGCCAATGAGAGGGGAGGAATGGGGCGGGGACAAGAAGGGGCGGGGGGTTGGGAGTGAGAGTACAGCAAAAAGGAGGAGCGGGAGGGTTGAGGGAACCTAGACAGGATCGCATATAGGAGTGCAGACCTTTTGGCCCCTTACTTTTCCAGCTTCTTAGAGTTAGATCTCTTGAACATGTGTGTACAGAGAGCCTGGGACCCACTAAGAACAAACCTTGGTATCTTCAAATTTCTAATTCTTGGAAGTCAAGATGGGAACGCTTGAGAGAGGAGGATGGGGAAAGCTCTCTCCTCTCAACTACTTTTCCTGCGCACGTTCTGAGTCTTTCTCCATTCTTTGAGGGAACTTAAGGAGGTTCAAATTTTTCCCCACTCCAAACTTCCGCTAAACCTGCTCAATACCCAAGGACAGACCAGAAAGTTAGTCCCTTGTGCTTTCCTCAAAGACATCTTGTGAACACTTGCTTGTGATTGAGAACGGATTTGTCTTGATTCTCCAGAGGACTAGTCTGAACTAGTGATTTCCATAAACTAGTAGGGCTTCTTGTGAACGCAAAGATTATCAGCATTGATCAGGAATAATTATAAAGCACTTACATGGTCCCTAACAAATATTTTTATTGGGCTTTATCAATCGTGCAGGATAGGGCAGTCGAGTTGGAACAGACCTATAGCTGAACCCCAGAAGGTTTTCAGAGACAGTTGGTTAACTGTCTCGGGAGGAGACTGCCCATTCTTCTCCCACGGAGCAGCTGGTGGCCTCAAACCTCCAGCCTTGGAGATTGCAGCACAGCTTCTTGCCACTAGGCCACCAGAGCTCCCTCTTTTGTTCTTAGAGTCCCTATAAGTCATGAGCACTTAACAAGAAAGAGATGTGGTTTCATATTGTGACCTGTTGTTCTTGTTACTAGATGCCATACAATCTAGTATGATTCAAGATCCTATGAACAACAAATCTGAACCCTGTCCCATCCTATGCCATCCTCATAATCTCTGACACATTCAAACCCACTGCTGTAGTCACTGTGTCAGTCTACTTGGTTGAGAATCTTCCTCTCTTTTGCTATTCCTCTGCCTTTCCAAGCATGATGTCCCTCTCCAAGGAATAACCTCCCCTAGCAACATGCTCAAAGTATGTGAGACAAAGTTTCATCATCTTTGCCTCCAAGGAGCATTCTGGCTGCACCTTCTCCAAGACATATCTGTTCTTTTGGTAGTCCATGGGATCTTCAACAACACTCTTCTCCAACACCACAGTTCAAAGGCATCAATCCTGTCATCTTTATTCATTGTTCAGCTTTGCATAGCAAGAGACTGAAGAGACCACGGCCTGGACCAAGCTCGCCACTTGTCACTGCTCCTCATTGGAGAGGTTTCTGACTACAGACTTTTCCAATGCAATAAGTCTCCTGATCTCCTGACTGCGGGTAGGTACCAAGTGTATTGATTGTGGATCCAAGCAAGATGAAATAATTGACACTTTGAGTCTTTTCACCATCTGTTTCCTTTTTATAGAAAGGATTTCTTTAATAGAGACTATTGGCAAAAACGCTGTAGCTGATGTTAGATGGATCTTAGCTGAAAGCAGAGAATACCAGAGGAATGTCTATCTGTGTTTCATTGACTATGGAAAGGCATTTGACTGTGTGGATCATAACAAACTATGGCTGACTCTGAGAAGAATGGGAATCCCAGAACACTTGATCGTCCTAATGCGAAACCTA
>NW_006400258.1:186391-190368 GCF_000299155.1 Elephantulus edwardii | reverse complement strand
TGAAAGCAGGGAATACCAGAGGAATGTCTATCTGTGTTTCATTGACTATGCAAAGACATTTGACTGTGTGGATCATAACAAACTATGGCTGACTCTGACAAGAATGGGAATTCTTGGTCGTTCTAATGCGAAACCTATACTTGGACCAGGAGGCAGTCGTCAGAACAGAGCAAGGGAACACTGCATGGTTCAAAATTGGGAAGGGTGTACAGGACAGAGCAGAGTTTAGGGCTGTTGTACATAGGGTCGCTATGAGTCGCAAGCAACTCGACGGCACATAACAACAACAACAACATATGTCAGAATGACCAGGAATACTGTAGAATTTGATAGACACTTTTGATTGTCCAGTGATAAAAACATGAAACAAAATAGAAATTTGCTCTCAGACTTCTTTTCTACAGCACTTGCTAGAAATATTTACGGTGAACAAATACTTACTTTGAATGATCCTAACTCATGGACTTGATTGTTTCCATTGAGTATCTTGATGTGTGTAACAAAGAATTACTGCCTGAATGTTAGCGCTATCTTTGTTTTAGTACTGCTATAACAAAAATATCACATGTGGCTTTAGAGAAATGTCAGTAATTCCTTCAAATTTAGGGCATTGACTACAAAGAAAGGCTTTCTTTTCTCCTGACAGCTCTGGGAAAAGGTCATTGTCTCAGATTCTGTAACCTAGCATTCCTTACTTCCTTGGCTATCTCCACCTTACATCTATTTCCCCCTCATTCCTGCTTGCTTATCTCTTTCTATACTGCTTTTTAAAATTCAGAAGTGATTGCATTTAGGCACACCCTACACTGAGGAGGGCCTGAAGTATTTGCTACAGAGGGTCAAGGACTGTAGCCTGCAATATGGATTTAAACTCAATACCAAGTAAATGAAGATCCTCATCACTACTGGGCAAATCGGCAGCACCATGATAGATGAAAAAAAAAAAAGATATTGAGACTATTAACAATTTCAGCTTGCTTGGTTCCACAATCAACACCTACTAGCAGTCAGGAAATCAAAAGGCAAATTGCATTAGGAAAATCTGCTGTCAAGGATCTCTCCAGAATGCTAAAGAGCAATGACATCAGTCTAGAGATTAAGATGCACCTAATTCAGGCCATGGTCTTTGCAATTACTTGTTATGTATCAGAGAGCTGGACAATGACCAAAGAGGACATAAAAAGAATTGATGCCTTTGAGATGTGGTCCTGGAGAAGAGCATTAAATGTACCATTGACTGCCAAGAGAACATGCCTGTCCTGGAGAGGGTGAAACCATGCTGCTCCTTGGATGCTAGGATTTTGAGGCTCCAACTCACATACTTTGGGCATGTTACCAGAAGGGACCAGTTCTTGGGAAAGGATATCGTGCTTAGAAGTGTGGAGGGACAGTGCAGGAGAGGAAGATCCCAGATGAGATGGATTGACACAATAACCGGTGTAATGAGGAGAGGTGTGTCAGAGACAGTGAGTGAGATTGGCTCAGGATAGAGTAGGGTTTAGAGATATTATGCATAGGGCATAATGTGCTGCAGGCATCTCAAAAGCATGTAACAACAACATTGATACCTATTCATATGTGTGGTTGTTACATGCCCTCGAATTGTAGCCGACTCATAGCGACTCTATGAACGAAAGACCTGAACATTTGTATAACTTTCATCACTTCTTCAAGTTCATAGAGTTTCCAGAGGCAAGTTATTTTGGAAGTGGATGCCACTCCTGCTTCCAAGCTTGTTTTAATCAGGGAGCTGCACCAAACACTGTCCACCACGGGTAACCATTATTGCATTTGACACATCAGTGTCACAGTGTTGAGTATCATAGCAACCACGAGTTACCTCTATATAGAAAATGGACAGACCAGTGCTATACCACTTAGAAGAATGTTTAACCAAAAGAAAGTAAATTATATTTCCAAATAGAATTACATTCACTGTTTGGAGTCAGGATTCCAGCACATGTTTAGTTGGGGTTGGGTAAAGACACAACTCAAGAGGGACAGAACTATCAGGACACATGGAGAATATATACAAGGTGTGCTTTGTTCACAATAGCAAAGAGTTGGAAACAACCCAAGTGCCCATCAACAAACGAATGGATAGAGAAGCTGTGGTATATTCATGCAATGGAATACTACGCTGCATTAAAAACCAAGGAACTCATGAAATATTATACAAAATGGGTGACCCTGGAGAACATTATGCTGAGTGACCTCAGTCACAAAAGGACAAATATTGCATAGGGCCAGTGTTGTAAAATAGGACTGACATTGGGGTTGAGGGAAGACTGAAAAAGAGGGGATAAATAATGTCTACTGCATTGAAACAGGTGAGGGAGAGAAATGTTTAAAAGGGATATATGATTAGGTATTATTGTTATGACAGGAGTCCAGAATGAAGGCTGCACAGTGGAACGGACTTGGGGGAAGGGATTGTATAACAATCAAAGAATTTTTCTTTTACTTTTCAAAGAGAAGAGTGATTGGGTGGGGGAGGGAGTGGGCAGGGAGAAAAGTGCAACAATGAATGAATGATGGAGACCCTAAGACTGTAAACTTTCATTAAAATGAATAAAAAAATTTTTAAAAGAATTGAAAAAATAATATATACAAGGTGGGTAAGTGGAGCAGTTAGCATCTCGACTTCTTCATCTAAAGGCACTGCTTCTAAAAAGACCAAATACAATGGCTGGGATTTTTAAACTTAGTAGTTCAGAGGCCCCCAGGCAATCTACAGGCTATGACAAAAGGTGTGGAGTTCTAATCTGTACAGATTGGATTCATCACAAATTTACCAAGTCAAGAATTCCAGATAAACTGCCAAAGCGTTAGAGTAGTGAGAGAAGATCTTCACCCTGAAACCCACAGCGTCCCTTTTCAGCAGGAAGTAGCTAAGAGAATACGCCATCCCCTTTTTCTTATGAATCAGGGTGAAGTCTCTCTCAGGGAGGAATGATAGGGAATGGCAAAGGACACACTGACAAAGGAGATTAATCAGAACTGGCTTTGACAAGCACTGTGGAAATTGGACAATTAAAACAGACATTCGGAGGGCGGGGGAAGAAGAACAAACTGGGGAGGAGGGTAGAGAGAATGGTGCAGCAATGAAGGAAAGAAAACCCCAAATCCCTGTAAATGTTCATTAAAACTAATAAAATTTAATAATTTTTTTTAAAAAAAGCTGAAAGAAGAAAAGAAAAGGAAAAAAAAAAAAAGAATTCCAGATAAGAATTTTAGCCTTTTCTAAAGATCATGAAAAATATGGTAGAGATTCACAAAATCCTCATAGATTGTGTATTGTTACCAGGATAAAAAGTAGAGAAAAGCATCTATCATGAGAAAAATTGTAGTAAAGGTGCTTGGATTAGAAAAAGCACATACTCCTCAAGTTCACAGGAATATCCCTTCAGTGAATGTAAAATTCAAAGGGGTCAAACATTTTATAACTTGTTTTTGTTTTTTCATCCACATAGCATTTCTTATGATTATCTTCATATTGTCTTATAAAATTAATCACCATAGATCTATGCCATTATTACCCTCTCTTTTCAGATCCCCACATTCAGCCATTGAAGTTGCCACAAGGACTTCCCACAGAAGAGAACATGGCTGATACCTGCCTTAAGAGTACTAGGGAATTAGTAGTACCTTGGACTCTAAAAGCTTTAGAAAAGGAAGAAATTACCTCCTAATGCCAGTACAATCTCAAATTTCAATATTTATAAAAATGTTATTATTGAAACAACTTTTAAATAAAAAAAAGATCATATACAAATTGATAAGAAAAGGACAAACAACGTTGTTGTTGTTATGTGCCGTCGAATCTCTTGCAACTCATAGCCACCCTGTGTACAACAGCCCTAAACCCTGCTCTATCCTGTGCCAATTGCACTGCCCCTGACACACCCATCCCGATTACCCCAGTCACTGAATCAGTCCACCTCATAGAGGGGCTTCCCCTCCTGCACTGTCCCTCC
>NW_006400258.1:174359-185626 GCF_000299155.1 Elephantulus edwardii | reverse complement strand
GTTCTGACGACTGCCTCTTGGTCCAAGTATAGGTTTCACATTAGAACGATCAAGTGTTCTGGGATTCCCATTCTTCTCAGAGTCAGTCACAGTTTTTTATGATTCACACAGTCAAATGCCTTTGCATAATCAATGAAACACAGATAGACATTCTTCTGGTATTCCCTGCTTTCAGCTAACATCACCTATGGAAACAAACACAATAGGAAAATGGTCAACTGACAATTCCCAGAAGAAACCCAAAATGGCTGTGGTGAAAGACACATGGTTTGAATCCACCAACTGCTCCACATGAGAAAGAGGAGCAGTCTCCTTCTGTGTGATTTACAGCTTCTGATAACCTGTTAGAGGGTGAGTTATGAGTTGGTTCCGACTGGAGGGCACATAACAACAACGTACAAAGATAATCTAATCTCCTTAGTAATCAGGGATACACAAAATCAAAACAGAAAGGCATATCCACCAGATTGCCAAACATCAAGCAATCCTACAAATCCAAGCAAAGATATGGAGTTCTCAAATGTGTACACTGAAAAGTAATGTAGCTATATGTAGTAAACATCAACATCAAGAAAATTCTCATCACTAGAACAATAAAAATTCTCATCACTAGACCAAAAGGCAAAATCATGATAGATGGAGAATAGATGGAAGTTGCCAATGATTTCATCTTTCTTGGATCCATAATCAACACCCATGTTAGCAGCAGTCAAGAAATCAAAAGACGTGTTGCATTGGGAAAATCTGCTGTCAAGGACCTTTCCAAAATATTAAGACCAACAATGCCAATTTAAAGTCTTAAGGTGTACC
Source organism: Elephantulus edwardii (assembly GCF_000299155.1). Lineage (NCBI taxonomy): Eukaryota > Metazoa > Chordata > Mammalia > Macroscelidea > Macroscelididae > Elephantulus > Elephantulus edwardii. The sequence continues at coordinate 184,816 of NW_006400258.1, read as the reverse complement.
TGATCCAAGTCATGGTATTTTCAATTGCTTCTTATGCATCTGAAGTTGGACAATGAATAGGAATGACAGAAGAAGAATTAATGCCTTTGGGGTGTGGTGTTGAAGAGTACTGAATATCCCATGGACTGCCAAAAGAACAAACAAGTCTGTCATGGAGGAAAGATGGTGAAACTTGATCTCACTTATTTGGGACAGATTTTCATGTTTTGTTTTAAGGTTGTATTTCTTTCTTTCTTTTTTTTTTTTACTTGTGTGCCATTGAATGGGATCCTACTGGCACAGGAGGAGATGACCCCTCCTTCTCCGGCAGAGCAGCTGGTGGATTCAAGCCAAGTGTCTTCGGGGTTGCAGTGCAGCATCTTGCCACTAGGCCACCAGAGCTCCCTTAAAGTATATTTCTTGGGCATACATCTTTAACAGGGGAGAAATATAGGATTTGCTTTAAAGTAATTTAGCCACATAAAAATGTAAATACAATACAATCCTGACAATTGCTGGATCTAGATGATGTTTATATAGAAAGGGGTCATTGTTGACTGAGGAAAAAGTTAAAATGAAATCTAATTAATAAAATTTATTTCTGCTCTAAAGAAAATGAATTTGTATGTTTGACTAGAGCCCGAATCAACCCATAACTAAACTTCCAGTGGGTTTTCAGAGGCAGTAAATCCCACGGGAGGAGATTGCCCATCTTTCTCTCACGGAGTAGCTGGTGGATTTGAACTGGGTAACTTTGCATTGGCATCACGATTCCTTACAACTATTTTATGCAATTATTTGTTAAATATATTCTGTTAAATACTTTTCAACTGTAATACAGAAATATTCATTTATCATCTAATTTCACGTTAATTTCTTAAGGGAGTGACACATACCTTCCAGTTGGTCATTAGTGTTTCCAAACCCGCTAATTGTTTTCTTTCCTGTTGGTCCAGTGGTCAGAATTTTTGTCTTGTTGATGTCGAGATGCATTATACATTGAAGGCTTTAGTCTTTGATCTTCTGCAGCAAGCTTTTCAAGTCCTCCTCATTTTCACCAAGCAAGGTTGTGTCATCTGAGTAATGCAGGTTGTTGATAAGTCTTCTTCCAATCCTGATGCACATATCTCTTCATATAGTTCAGTTCCTTGAATGATTTGCTCAGGATAGAAATTGAATGCTGTTGATATGTTGACATAGCCTTTCTCCTATTACACTGATAAGAATCTGGTTTTTTTCTATTAGATCTGACTTGATCTGTGCTGCTATTTGCCTCTATATTATAGCTTTCAGATACATATGAAACAATTGAAAAAACTATGGTTTGGATAAAGTGCATCTTGATATTTAAACTGACATCCTTGCTGTTTAGCACTTTGGAAAGGTCCTTGACAATAGATTTTCCCAAAGCAACACATCTTTTGATTTCTTGACTGTGTTACAATGGGTATTGGTTGTAGATCTGAGTAAAATGAAATCCATGACAACGTAAGTCTTTTCTCCATCTACCATGGTGTTGCCTACTGGTCCAGTAGTGATGGGGTTTGTTCTCTTGATATTGAGATGTAATTCATATTGAGTGCTGTACTCTTTTATCTACTGGAGAAAATGTTTAAAGTCTTCTTCACCTTTTTGCAAGAAAGGCTGTTGCTAGGTGCCACTGAATCAACTATGATTTTTTTTTTCTTTTGCCCCTTTTTTTCTTGTTGTGTACCATTGAGTTGGATCTGACTGGCACAGGAGGAGATTGCCCCTCCTTCTCCAGCATCTGGTGAATTCAAACCCTCAAGATTGCAGTGCAGCTTCTTGCCACTAGGCCACCAGAGCTCTCTCTCAACTATGATTTATACTATGAAGACCAGCAACTCTGAGAAGAATGTGAATCCCAGAACATTTGATTGTGCTTATGCAAAACCTGCACTTGGACCAGGAGGCAGTCGCCTGAACAGAGCAAGGTAACACTGCATGGTTCAAAATCAGGAAGGATGTATGTCAGGGATGTGTCATATCTCCATACCTTTTCAATCTATATGTATGCAGAACAGATCATCCATGAGGCTGGGCTCTATGAGGAGCAATGTGGCATCAGGCTTGGAGGAAGACTTATCAAAAATCTGCGTTATGCAGATGACACAACCCTGCTAGCTGAAACTGAGGAGGACCTGAAGCACTTGCAAGTCCTTTCAAGTACTGCAGTCTTAAATATGGATTGAATCTCAACATGAAGAAAACAGATTCTCACCACTGAGCTGATTGGCAGCATCATGATAGACAAAAGAGATTGAGATTGTAAACAGCTTTCATTTGCTTGGCTCTACAATCAACGCTCTAGGTACCACCAGCCAGGAAATTAAAAGAAGGATTGTGTTGGGAAAGACTGCTATCAGGGACCTCTCCAGAGTACTGAAGAGCAACGATGGAGACTAAGATGTGCCTGATTCAGGCCACAGTCTTCGTAATGACTTGCTACGTGTCAGAAAGCTGGACACTGACTAGGGATGATAGAAGGAGAATTGATGCCTTTGAGTTGTAGTGCTGGAGAAGAGTATTGAATATACCCTGGCCTGCTAGGAGAACAAATAGATTTGTCCTGTTGTTGTTGATTGCCTTCAAGTTGAGCATGACTCATAATGACCTTATGAACAAAAGGCCTGAAGCCTTTCTATAACTATCATTGTTTCTCAAAGTTTATAGAGTTTCCAGAGGCATGTTCTTTAGGAAGTGGATGCCACTCTTGCTTTGTCCTAGAGAGGGTGAAACCAGGCTTCTCTTTGGAGGCAAGGATGCTGAGGCTTTTTCTGATATTCTTTGGACATGTTGCAAGGGGGGACCAGTCCTTGAAGAGGGACATAATATTTGGGAGGGTGGAGGGACAGAGCAAGAGAGGAAGACCTTTGATGAGATGGATTGATTCAGTGCAAGGCAAGAAAGCCTATGTGGATTTGCAATCTGGTTCAGACTAGAGGGGGCCACCTTTTTCTGTGTAACCGGCTGGCCCTCTGCTGGCTTGGCTGTGCCAGGGCCTGATCACCAGCCCATTCCTACCTTCAGACACTTCAAAGAAAAACAGTAACCGCCTAGGTCCTACAGCCAGCTTTTCATCTTCACCTGTTTCCATGCCCCTGTCCTGTCCTGAGATCACCACAGGTTGAGGCCCATCGGTCTCCTTAAGCTCTCCTGCCTCGCAACTCTGGTTTTCCATAAAGAAAAGGAATCCAATCTACAAGTCCTCTTTCACCAAAAATACAGTTTGGTCACAAAGGAAAAAGTTAACCCTGGAGTAGACACCTTAGAGTAGAAGCCCCCTTGAAGCACCTGTCAGGAGCAAACACTCCTGGTTGTTTCTGCATCTCCACGCAGACCAGTTCTCCACAGAGCTGACTGCTTGCGGGAAGAAGCTCCAGAAGCACAAGGGTTTTTTTCTTTTTTCCAGACATCTTTTGGCATGGCGAACTTCAACATTCAGATTTCCTAAGGGTTTGGTGTTGGTTTTTTCCCTTTTTCCCATATTTCAGGAAATATTTTGCATGTGGTACTTGAAATTCAGAAACATTTTGATTCTTCTTGAAATGCAATAACTAGATTGGCTATCTTAAAAAAATAGTAACAATAATAGTAGTCAAGAGCCTTGCCCTCAGAAACTCTTAGAAACTTCCTGTGGTGGTCAGGCCAAAGAGCCACATGACAAAGGTGGTACCTGAATAATGCACCGATTAGCAGAAAAAAAACAAAACAAAAACAAAGAAGACCCCAACAAAACCCGCAGCCTGCTCCCTCCAACACATAATTAAAATTGAGTCAGAATTCCAGTGCAGTAAAAAATGCTCAGGAAACAGTTTAAGGTTAAGGAGTCTGTAGATTTAAGGAAGAGTAAATCAGGCTTCAACCACAGTGGGGCAGTTCGTGGGAGGGGCACCTGTGACAGGAAGCTGTCCCCAATCAAGTGGGGGGAGGAAGAAGGGACGAGGGACGGGGGTGGGGGGTGGGGGGTGGGGAAGACAGGGACAGAGGTGTGTGTTTGTGTGTGTCAGTCACTCCTTTCTGGAGAGTGCAAAACTTTCTGATTGTTGGGTGCCTAGTCTGTGGCCTTGGAGGCCTATTCACTGAGGCCTGCTCCCCGCTGGGGGGCAACAGCACATTGTAGAAGTAGCTCTGTGTTCGCTTGGAGTTCGGGACATAGAGCAGAAGCTTGGTGGTATCGGCCACCTGCTGGGAAAAGGAGCGCAGCGATGGGGTGGCAGAGGCCGGAGAGCTACTTTGGATTTGCAACCCAAGCACCATCCTAGGAGAGAGGTCAGCAACAGCTAGTCCTGTGCTCAGTCCGCAGCTAGTCGTCAAAACCACCTCATCGCTGGAGGTCTGCGAAGAAGTGTAGAGGTGACGTGCAAGAGCCAGAGAAATCAAAGGGCTTTCTGGCCACAGAGGTGGTCGTTATCCTACCCTCAACTGTCCTGAGCAAGCGAGAGCACCTTGAGGACCCAGGCGGCGAGCCCTGGGGACCTCTCCCTGAAAACTGTGACCTCTGGCCTTGGACACCGTTACTGGCCCCAACCAGTTCACCCAATACCTCTCACCTGGCAATGCGCAGGCCAGGGGCTCCCTGCTCCTCATCAGCCTCAGTTTCTCCACCATCTCCCTGCCTGCTGCGCTTCGCTGGAAGTACTAGTGAAGGGAGGTGAGGGCACTTTGCAGAAAGGGCAACGCGAAAACAATCGGAAACCAGGCCAGAGGGCACCTGACGAGCACAAGGCACACACAAAAAAAGCAACAGAAGAGAGTTGGAGGTGACACACCCTGATGAGCAGTGGAGACCATCTCCGCTAGCTTATATCGCTATATAGAGAAGGGGGGGAGAGGGATGGGGAGGATACAGCACCAACACAAATGGAATCTTGGCTTCAGAGACAGTTTGTGGAAGACCGACAACTCTTGAGCCAGCGGCTCCCGCGCAAAGGCAGCTTCGCGAAGACTTTCCGGTCTGCGCAGTAGATGCTGAGGCTGCAGTTCCGGGGGCGCCCGACAGGTGACGCGGCGAGGCGGGCGAGCCTATGGGCGGGGCGGCTGCCTACAGCTCCTCAGGCTGCAGCCCCTCCAGCTTCTGGTTTTTCAATGTTGGCACTCTTTCCAAAGCTTGAGAGATTGCTACTTCGTTTGAGGCGAGACCCGCGTCCCGAGATGGCTGCCTTCCCACTTTCTCTGAACAATTTGTCAAGTTTTCCATCGAAGACTGCGAGTTCTGCTCGTCGTCGGCGTCTTTGGCCCCAGGGTGCTCCTTCCTGTCAGCCTGGGCCTCGTCTGCCTTGGCTTCTGCGACCTCATCGGGCACGGCCGAGTTGGCCATAGCGGAGCTTGAGTTGATGCTGATTTCCTGTTTGATGGGGGAGGAGTCTGCTATGGAGCTCTGGTTGCTGTTGGCGCCATGCATGTTCATCATGCCGAGAGAGGAGCTGTTCTCCCGGGGAGTCACCTCTAAGCCGCACTTCTCATCTTTGCCCTTTTTCTTATTCTTGTTCTTTTCGTCTACCTTGGGCTCCGTCACAGGGACCCACTTGTAGATCCGTAGGGACGTATCACCCACTGTCACCCACTTCTTCTCCCATTTGCGCACTTTCTCGATAGCCGCCATGACCCTCTTGATATCATCTTTGGCCCGGCTCCTGGTCTCGGCTCGAACCGACCTGCCCGACATGGTGCTGGCGGAGACAGAGGTTGGGGCCGCGCTGCCAGTTCCTGCTGGCACTCTGCGGCAGCCACACGGGATCGCGCTACGGCGCGCTGGGCCCAGTGCGCAAGCGCAGGGCGGCAGTTGCAGAGCAGCGCCACCGCCGCCGCCAGTGAGACCTCAGGACCCTGCACCGTCCTTGGCTCTGCGCCACTGTCCTGGCCCTACTTGGTCAGGGCGCCTGGGACCCCGGCCCGGGGCAGGAAGTCTAGGATTCTGAAGCTCCGTCTTACATACTTCGGGCATGTGGCCAGAAGGGATCGGTCATTGGAGAAGGATATCACACACGGAGAGACAGCGCAGGAGAGGGAGATCCCGGTTGAGATGGATTGATACAGTAACCGGGGCAATGGGATAGAAGTGTCAGTGAGACTGGCTAAGGATAGGACAGGCTGCCTAGCTATTGTTGCAGGTCGTTATGAGTTTCAGGTGATTCGACCGCACATAGAATCAACATTTTATTTTATATTGATTTCATATAAAATTCGTATACAATGTGTTTCATATTATCATTCACATACATTGTGTTTTATTGCTTCTCTGAGGGCCTTTCTTTTTTTCTCTAACCCATTATCTTTCCCAGCATGGTGTCTTTTTCCAAGGACTGCCCTTTCCTAACAAATACCCTAAGTATGTGAGACAAAGCTTTACCATCATTACCTTTAGGAACACTCTGGTTGCACTTCCTCTGATATAGATTTGTTTGTTCTTTTGACAGTCTGTGGAATATTCAGTACTCTTCTTCAACATCACGACTCAAAGATATTGATTCTTATTCTGCCATCCTTGTTCATTCTCCAACTTTCAATTTATGAAAAGTAATTGACAAAACAATTATGAGATATCATCTCACCCCAGTAAGAATAGCAACATTGAAGAGAACAGCACGCAACAAATGCTGGCGAGGTTGTGGAGAAACTGGAACGCTTATTCACTATTGTTGGAAGTGTAAAATGGTGCAACCACTGTGGAAGGCCGTGTGGCGCTTTCTCAAAAAGTTGCAAATAGAGATACCATTTGACCCAGCAATTCCACTACTGGAAATATATATACCCCCAAAGAGACCATAAATGACATCAAAGCAGATATATGCACATCCATGTTTATCGCGGCTTTGTTCACAATAGCAAGGAGTTGGAAACAACCTAAGTGCTCATCAACACAAGCGTGGACAGAGAAGCTGTGGTATAGTCACTCAATGGAGTACTACGCTGCATTGAAAAACAAGGAACTCATGCAATATTATTCCAAATGGGTGACCCTGGTGGACATTATGCTGAGTGAGATATCTCAGCACAAAAGGACAAATACTGCATAGTGCCACTGTTGTAAAACAAGACTGACATGGGGTTAGGGGGAGACTGAGAAAGATGGGATAAATAATGTATACTGCATTGAAACAGTTGAGGGAGAAAACTGTTTAAAAGGGATGTGTCAGGCGAGCTCTGGTGGCCTAGTGGCAAGAAGCTGAACCGCAACCCAGAGGCACGTGGTTCAAATCCACCAGATGCTCTGCTGAAGAAGGACAATCTCCTCCTGTACCAGTCAGATCCAATTTGACGTTACACACACAAATAATAATAATAATTAAAAAAAATTTTTAAAAAAGGGATGTGTGAGTAGGTATTATTGTCATGACAGTAGTCCAGAACAAAGGCTGCATAGTGGGGTGGACCTGGGGAGAGGGACTGTAAAACAATGGAAGAATTTTTCTTTTACTTTTCAAAGAGAAGAGTGTACTGGGGGGAGGGGTGAGCAGGGAGAAAAGTGCAATGAATGAACGGAAATCCAAAGTCTCTGTAAATTTTCATTAAAATTAATAATAATAAAAATAAAGTTAATTTGAAAATGAAAAAAAGGAATATAATAAAAGTAATTGACCAACTGGCAGTATCAGGATAGATGGCAAAGAGATTGAGATTGTTCACAGTTTCAGTTTGCTCGGCTCCACGGTCAACACTCTTGGCACCAGTAGCCAGGAAATCAAAAAACGTATTGCGATGGGAAAGTCTGCTGTTAGGGACCTCTCTAAAGTACTCAAGAGCAACGGTGTGTCTCTGGAGACTAAGGTGCGTCTGATACAGGCCATGGTTTTTGCAATCACTTGTTATGCATCAGAGAGTTGGACAATGACTAGGGAGGATAGAAGGAGAATTGACGCCTTTGAGCTGTGGTGCTGGAGAAGAGTACTGAATGTACCATGGACTGCCAAGAAAATAAACAGATTCATCTTGGAGAGGGTTAAACCAGGCTACTCCTTGGAGGCAAGGATTCTGGGGCTTCGTCTGACATACTTTGGACATGTTGTAAGGAGGGACAGGTCCTTGGATAGAGACGTCATGCTTGGGAGGGTAGAGGGACAGCGCAGGAGGAGGGGAAGACCCTCTATGAGATGGACTGATTCAGTGACTGGGATAATCGGGATGGGTGTGTCAGAGGCAGTGCGATTGGCACAGGATAGAGCAAGATTTAGGGCTGTTGTACATAGGGTCTCTATGAATCGCAAACGACTGTACGACACATAACAACAATTGAAAATTGCTTGGATCAGGCACACCTTAGTCTTTAAACTGACACCATTGCTCTTCAGCATTTTGGAGAGCCCCTTGAAAGCCGATTTTTCTGATGCAACATGTCTTTTGGTTTCTTGACTATTATGGGTGTTGATTGTGGACTCAAGCTAAATGAAATAGTTGACAGTTTCAATCTTTTCTCCATCTATTTCATTGCCGCCTAATTGTCCATTGGTAAGGATTTTTTCTTGATGTTGAGTAGTCAATGTATTGATGGCTTTAGTCTTTGATCTTCTGCAGCAAGGTTCTCAAGTCCTCACTGTCAGCATTAAGGTGGTGTCATCTGCGTAATGCACATTGTTGACGAGTCTTCCTCCAGTCCTTATGCCATATTCTTCTTCATACAGTTCAGTTTTGCAAATTATTTGCTCAGCATACAGATTGAATAGGAGAAAGAATACAACCCTGATGTACACCTTTCCTGCTTTTAAACCATGTAGTGTTCTCTTGTTCTGTCTGAACAATAGCTTCTTGGTCTATGTATAGCTTTTGCATGAGAACAATTAAGTGCTCTGGAATTCCCATTCTTAATGTTAACCACAATTTCTTATGATCCACACAGTCAAGTGGTTTTGAATAGCCAACAAAACACAGATAAACATCTTTCTGATATATCTGACATCAGCAATAATATCTTTCATGTCACAGCCTCTTCTGAATCCAGCTTGAATTACTGGCAGTTCTTTTGTTGATGTATTTGTCCAACTGCTTTTGAATAATCTTCAGGAAGATTTTACTCTTATGTAATGTTGGGGCCTTATTTTTTGTGTCTTCAGTGCCACATTAATTTCTTCCTTCCTAACTATTGGTTATTGATTATATACTATTTTCTAAAATGTTTCAGTGTCAACCAATTCTTTGACTCCGTGTATTACTTACAATTTCTCTTTATGTTTTCTGTGCCACTCAAGATTTTGCCCATGAGAACCTTCAGTGTTGCAACTCTAGGCTTTAATTTGGTTTTCAATCTTTCAGTTTGAGAAATACCAAGCATATTCTTCCCTTTGGGTTTTCCAACTCTACCTTGTTGAACATTTTAACACTTTGCTTTGTCTTCTCAAGCTGCCATTTGAACTCTTCTGTTCATCTCTTTTACTTCAGCATTTCTTCTCTTTGTCTTGGCCTGTGTACATTTCAGTGAAATTTTTGGACTCTCTTCTGACATCTGTTTTGGTCTTTTCTTTCTCTCCTGTCTTTCTAATGACCATCCCACAATTCATTTAGTGTTCAATCATCAGTGTTCAAGGCATCAAATATATTCTTGAGGTAGTTTTTAAATTCAGGTAAGATAAACTCAAGATCATATTTGGTTCTTTTGGGCTTATTTTCATTTTCTTTAACTTCCATTTGAACTTGCACATGGGTAATTTACTATCTGTTCCAGTCACCTCCTGACCTTGTTGTGACTGCTGATAATGAGCAGTCAAAGTCAAGTCTTCCCACAAGTGTAGTTTGTGGAAATAAGGAAATAAGAATTACAGAAAAAGAAGTGATGCCTTTGAATTGTGATGTTTGAATAGAGTACTGAATATTTCATGAACTACCAAAAGAGCAAATAAGTCTGTCTTGGAGAAAATGCAGCCAGGGTGATATTAGAGGCAAGGAAGGTGAAACTTCATCACATATGATTTGTGCATGCTGTCAAGAGGGGCTAATCCTTGGGAAAGTACATTATGCTGGGAAAGGTGGTCATAGAAAGAGAGAAAGATCCTCAACAAGATGAATGACACAGGAGCAGTGTGAAGAAGAGGCGAGAACGACCCCCAGATCGGTCCAAGCATGCACGTTGCTGCATCCTCAAGTCCAGCGCCTGCATCCCGCCGTCGCCACCACCATGCCCAAGAGAAAGGCTGAAGGAGATGTTAAGGGAGATAAAGCCAAGGTGAAGGACAAGCCACAGAGGAGATATGCAAGGTTATCTGCTAAACCTGCTCCTCCAAAGCCAGAGCCTAAGCCTAAAAAGGCCCCTGCAAAGAAGGGAGAGAAAGTACTCAAAGGGAAAAAGGGGGAAGGCTGATGCTGGCAAGGATGGAAATAACCCTGCAGAAAACGGAGACGCCAAAACAGACCAGGCACAGAAAGCTGAAGGTGCTGGAGATGCCAAGTGAAGTGTGTGCATTTTTGATAACTGTGTACTTCTGATGACTATACAGTTTGAAATACTATTTTTTTTATCAAGTTTT
>NW_006400258.1:167663-173869 GCF_000299155.1 Elephantulus edwardii | reverse complement strand
TGTTAAACAACATGCTAAATGTGAAATGTCAACCCTCACTCTAAACTTTCCCTGTTCAGAGCATCAAATGAAGATTTCATTGGGTTTTATAGTGGTTTTCTGATTTTGGTAGTCCATTGAAGAAGGGAGTTTGAAAGTTGTTGTAAACTGTTAATGATTGCCTGCCCATGTCCTGCCTGAAATAGCATGATTGTTTATGAAAAGTATCTTTAATAAAGCTGGATACAGTTTGGCTTGGGAAAAAAAAGATGAATGACACAGTGACTGCAACAATAGACTCAAGCTTATCAAAGATTGTGGGGATTACACAGGGTAGTGCAAAGTGAGTCAATACAGACTCAATGGCACATAACAATGAGAAGTAGATATTATGTATGGCTAAGCATCTTATTTGTTGTTCTCAGTCAGGTCTGATTCATGATGTCCTTATGTATAACAAAAGGAAATGTTGTTTAGTCCTGTGTCATCTTCATGACCTTTGGTATGTCAAGTAGGTGTCCATCAAATGTTCTTTGTAAAAATAAGCCCTTTGGAAAAAAAATAAGCCCTTTGGAAAAAAAAATAAGCCCTTCATCCTCTTAGGGACAGGGTGGAGAGCTTAGATGTTGTGAAGTGTGCAGACACCAGGCCCTGTATAAATCCTCCAAGGCATTGATTCTCATCCTTATTCAATGTCTGACTACGGATATGTAGGAAGCAATTGAAAATACCATGGCTTGGTATTTTCTAGTCTTCAATCATCAGTTTTCTGCACCTTACTAAGGTATACTTTAGTATTTAAACTGATATACTTGCTCTTCAGCACTTCACTTTTTTCCAAATTATTTTTTAATTAACATTTTCACAATTTATGTTTTTTTTTGGTGTGTGTGTGTACCTTCAAATCAGTTCTGACTGGTACAGGAGGAAATTGTCCCTCCTTCTCCAGCAGAGCATCTGGTGGATTCAAACCTCATGCCTCTAGGATTGCAGTGCAGCTTCTTGCCACTAGGCCACCAGAGCTCCCTCCATTTTTACAATTTTATAAAAAGTTTACAAAATTATTGGTTTTTCACTTATTCATTTATTGTTGCACATTTTCCTCCCTCCCCCTTCCTTCCCCAGTCCACTTTGCAGTGCACCTCTTGTTCCAGATTGCTGTCATACATATAATGCCTAGTCATATATTCCTTTCAGACAGTTCTTCCCCTCATCTGTTCCAATGCAGTGTTCATTATCTATCCATTCTTTTCCTATTCTCTGCCAAACCCCCACGTCAGTCCTATTTTATAACAGCAGAGTTATGCAATAGTTACCATTTTGTGACTGAGATATTTCACTCAGCATGTCTTCTAGGCTCATCTATGTTGTGTAATGTTTTACAAGTTCATTGTTTTTCAGTGCTACATAATATTCCATTGTGTGAATGTACCATAGATCTTCTATCCATTCATTTGTTGGTGGACACTTGAGTCACTTCCATCTCTTTGCTGTCGTAAAAAAATGCAGTAACAAACATGGATGTGCATACTCTAAAGAGATCCTTGACAGCAGATTTTCCCAATGCAACATGTCTTTTGGTTTCTTGACTACTGCTACCATGGATCAAGGGGGGTGGGGAAAGAATCTTTTAAATTGTGGTACTGGAGAAGAGTATTTAACATCCCGTGGACTGACAAAAGAGCTAACAAGATTGTCTTCGAGGAAGAGCAACAAAGGTAATCCTTAGAGGCAATGATGGTGTAAAAAGAATAATGGCCCTGTGGGGAATGACCATAACTGACCTTTATCAACTTCACAAATGTGAACTGTCCCCGTCAACAGCATCAGTAACACAAAGCTAATTTCCATGAGGTCAGACATGTTCCTCACATTCCTCACCTCTCTCTATTCATCTCAACACCAATATTACTACTTTACTGGGTCCAAAATCTGAGGTGATAGTTCATAGACCATGGAGAACCATACTGTTGTTGTTATATCCCATCATGTTGCCTGCCACCCATAGCGACCCTATGTACAGCAGCTCTGAACCTGTCCTGAGCCAATCTCACTAATTTAGACACACCAGTTCCCATTGTTCCAGTTACTGTATCAATCCATCTCATCCAGAGTCTTCCTCTCCTGTGCTGTCCCTCCACCCTTCCAAGCATGATGTCCTTCTCCAAGGACTGGTCTCTCCTGGGCACGTGTCCAAATTATGTGAGATAGAGCTTCAAAATCCTAGCCTCCAAGGAGAAACTTGGTTTCACCATCTCCAAGACAGACCTATTTGTTTTCTTGGAAGTCAATGGTATGTTCAAGACTCTTCTCCAGCATTACAATTCAAAGACATCAATTCTTCTTCTGTCATCTTTAGTCATTGTCCAGGTAATTGTAAAGATGATGTCCTGGATTAGGCACATCTTAGTTTCTAGACTGCCATCGTTGCTTTTCAGCACTCTGGAGAGGTCCCTAAGCACCATATTAGGGAAGTTTAAAAGTTATAGTCCACAAGCAACAAATGCTGGCGAGGTTGTGGAGAAACTGGAACCCTGATTCACTGTTGGTGGGAGTGTAAAATCGTGCAACCCCTGTGGAAAGCAGTATGGCGCTTTCTCAAAAAGTTGCGAATAGCGAAACCATTTGACCCAGCAATTCCACTACTGGGAATATACCCTGAAGAGACCATAGCTGACATCCAAGCAGATATATGCACACCCATGTTTATTGCAGCTTTGTTCACAATAGCAAGGAGTTGGAAACAACCTAAGTGCCCATCAACAAACGAATGGCTAGAGAAGCTGTGGTATATTCGCACAATGGAATACTATGCTGCATTGAAAAACAAGGAACTCATCCAATATTATTCAAAATGGTTGACTCTGGAGAACATTATGCTGAGTGAAATATCCCAGCCACAAAAGGACAAATATTACATGATGCCGCTGTTGTAGAATGGGACTAACCTCGGGGTTGGGGAGAGACTGAGTAAGATGGGTTCAATAATGTATACTGCACTGAAACAGAGGAGGGAGAAAACTGTTTAAAAGAGATATGTGACTAGGTATTTCTGTCGTGACAGAAGTCTAGAGCGATGGCTACATGGTGGATGGGACCTGGGGGAGGGTTTGAAAACAATGAAAGAATCTTTTCTCTTACTTTTCCATAATTTTTGACTCATGTACTTATAACTTGTTAGTTAAATTTGTGTCTTCTAGGTTGCAACACCCCCATGATACATCTTCAAGGATATGAACATGTACGGCTAAGCACAATTAATAACAGTGCATCTAAATTCCAAAATCTATCTCCATAATAGTCTATGTGTTTCCCACTGCCAAAGGGACCCTTTAGAGTAGTGAGAGAAGATCTTCACCCTGAAACCCACAGCGTCCCTTTTCAGCAGGAAGTAGCTAAGAGAATACGCCATCCCCTTTTCCTTATGACTCAGGGTGAAGTCTCTCTCAGGGAGGAGTGATAGGGAATGGCAAAGGACACACTGACAAAGGAGATTAATCAGAACTGGCTTTGACAAGCACTGTGGCAATTGGACAATTAAAACAGACATTCAGAGGGCGGGGGAAGAAGAACAAACTGGGGAGGAGGGTAGAGAGAATGGTGCAGCAATGAAGGAATGAAAATCCAAAAATCCCTGTAAATGTTCATTAAAACTAATAAAATTTAATAATTTTTTTAAAAAAGAAAAGAGTTATAGTCCAGTTTATTAGTAGAATACAGTCCCGACAGCTTCTGAAATGTTCTCTCAGGCACCACAGCCTTGAGAATTGTGGCTTAAGGTCAGTGTTACAAAGTTCTCAATCCTATCAATAATGGCTCACTTTCACCTCATGTGTCCAACAAACTTGGGCAAAAGCCTTTATCTTAGTTCTGGTTCTGTCCATAGGAGATGGGGGTAAGAGTTGCATCCCCTGTTGATTCTCTGCTTTGGCTATGACTGCTGCTGCTGTAAGTGTAGCTGACACAAGAATATCTGGTTCTGAAAGGCATCCACTGCATGTCTACTTCTCCTTTGTTGGTAGTGAAAGAGGGAATCCCTCTGCTGCTGGAGTCACTCAATTTAATGATGAGATTAGTCAATCTGCTGTGTATTAGTGAGATAGCCAATCCCCTTGTGGTTAGGCTAACAAGCCCTATTTGCATGTTTCCACCCATACACAGGGCAGAGTCAAGTTCTGTGGCTAGGAAAGCCACTTTGAATAATTAACTCCATAGATGGTAAAATTTGCCTCACATACATTGGACGTATTGTCAAAAGAAGGGTGTTTCCATTGTTAAGAAAAGGGTAGTCCTTGGAAAAAGACACCATGCTGGGAAAGGTGGAGGATCACAGAAAGAGAGGATCCTCTACAAGAAGGATTGGCACAGACTGCAACAGTAAATTCAAGTGTATCAGAGATGGTGAGGATGGTGCAGGATAAGGCAAAGTTCAGATTTGTTGTTCATTGAGTCGCTACGAGTCATTGTCAACTTGATGACACTTAACAATAAACACAACAGCTACCATGGAAGTTGATCAGTGTCTAAATAAAATTAAATTTTTTTGACCATTTCAACCTTTTCTCCATCTATCGTGGTGCTGTCTATTGGTCCAGTGGTGAGAATTTTTGTTCTATTGATGTTGAGATTGTAACTCATGTTGAAGGCTGTAGTCTTTGATCTTCTGTAGTAAGTACTTCAGGTCCTCTTCTCTTTTAACAAGCAAGGTGTGTTGTCTGCATAATACAGGTTGTTGACAAATCTTGCACCAATTCTGATGCCACATTCGTCTTCATATAGTCTGGTTTCTCAATGATTTGCTGAGTATACATGTTTAATAGATAAGGAGAAAGAATACAACCCTGATGCATATCTTTCCTGATTTTAAAACATGCAGTATTCCCTTGTTCTGCTCCAACAACTGATTTTACATTGATCTTCCCAATTAACTTAAATGATCTTGTTATTTTTGAAGAGCAGAGGCCCGCTATTTGGAAGAATGTCTCTCAGTTTGGTTTCTGATGTCATGATTAGACTCATGATTAGTTACATGTTTTGGGCAGGAAATCTACAAAAGTTATTGTCAGAGGCCTGGCTAACTTGCAAGGCAAGACTAGCACTACATTTGTAAAACCAGCAGAACTAATTCCATCTTGGCTAGAACCATCTCGACGGAAACCTAAATGAGATAATGTGATTACCCCTGCAGGTGTGTTTTTCAGAAACCTTTTTAGAGATAATAAAAAAAGGGATTTGTGATCAACGAAGAGGCTGTGTCTTCATTTAATCCTTGTCCCTTCTCTAGGCGAAACTGTTTCGATATATCAGGGCAGGACCTCGATAATTGGTGCCCAAAATTAGGGACCCTAGAAATAAGGAAAAGGCACGAAGGACTCCGTGAACGTGTAAGGTAGGAACTTACTGAAATTGCCTTCGGTGAAGGTAAGATCGGAGAAGAAGAAGTAGAGATGGGAAATAAAATAGCTAAAATGTTGTACACTTTTCAGAATATGCTGAAAACCCACGGTGTAAAATTAGATCCCCAACAGCTTTATAAATTCCTTAATGTCATTGATAAGGCTTGTCCTTGGTTCCCTGAAAATGGAACCATAGACATGGAGATTTGGAATCAAGTAGGAAAAGGATTACAAGATTTTTACGAAGGGAATGGTCCAGCTAGGGTTCCCGCAGATACTTTCAGCTTATGGAGATTAGTCCGAGATGCCATAGACTTTAGAAATGAGTTAGATAAATGGAAAGAAGAAATTGAAAGTAATCATGCACAGAAAACTGAATCGTGGATGAAGAAAAAGGATGAGATTCCCCCGATATATCCCTCCCTGGAGAAAGGCATGGGAGGTGAGGAGTTAAATGAACAAGATCAAATGGATCTTGAGGAGGAAGCTGCTCAAAATTGGCCTGTACCCCCAAGCTCTGAAGCGTTTTTTGGCTCAAAAATTGAGGATATATTAGAGAAAATACTAGAGCGATTGGATAAGCTTGAAATGCAACAAAAGACTGCAGCAACTGTACCAATACCTCTGCCTTATAATCCAAATTACAATCCTTTTAGGGAATGTTTTGATAAAGAGGTATCTCAGTCACAAAGGGACAAATGCTATATGGTGCCACTGTTGTAGAATGAGGCTGGCATTGGGCTGGGGGTAAGACTGAGAAAAACTGGATGAAATATGTTTACGGCATTGAAGTCTATGGGGGAGAGAATAGTCTAAAAGTATTATATTTTA
>NW_006400258.1:165841-167438 GCF_000299155.1 Elephantulus edwardii | reverse complement strand
TTTAAATTAAATTTAAAAAAGAAAGAAAAGTAAAAAGAAAAAAAAAAAGATACCACTGCTATATATAGTAAATATTGCCCAGGTACCGGCAAATACTCCCGTTTCTCTTCTTAATTCCAAAATTGTTAGATCTCCTTTACAAAGGGCTATAGAAGAGGCAAAAAAGGTTGGAGCTGATTGTGATGGGTTTTCCATATATCCAACTATAGAGAATACTGATGTTCGAGGCAACAGAGTTAGAAATCATCAGCATATTTCATTTAAAACTTTAAAAGAATTGAAAACAGCCTGTGCTCAATATGGTCCTAATGCCCTATTTACACATGCGCTAATAGAGGCCATTAGCGCTGATGCATTGCCACTTTCTGATTGGAAACAAATTGCACATGCTGTATTATCTGGAAGAGATTATTTATTATGGAAGTCCGAATTTTATGAAGAAGCAACCAGAACCGCACAGATTAATCTACAACAAGAGCGTAATGTTCCCAGAGAGATGTTGTGCGGAGAAGCTCCTTATGAAGATCTTATTCAGCAATTAGATTATGATCCAAGTGTATATGCTCAAGTAAAAGCCTGTGCAAAAGAGCCTGGAGGAAATTACCCAAGACTGGTAAACAAACTCAATCTCTTTCTAGCGTAAGACAAGGGCCAGACGAATACTACTATGATTTTGTTTCTAGATTACTTCAAACAGCTGGTAGAATATTAGGAGACTCTGATGATAGCACACTTGTGGTTAAACATCTAGCCTTTGAAAATGCTAATAAGACATGTCAGTTTGTGCTTAGACCATTTAAAAATAAGGCTTCTCTTGATGAGTACATCCACTTATGCTCAGATATTGGCCCTTCTTATAATCAAGGAATTGCAATAGCTGCTGCTCTTAATGGACAGACAGCCTCAGAATATTTTATGAACGCTAAATGCCAAAAGTGTTTTAAGTGCGAAAGGGAGGGACATGTCAGAAAGAACTGTCGGAATCCTCCATTAGCAGATCCTAAAGACAGAAAACCTGGTTTATACCCCAGATGCAAAGGGGAAAGCATTGGGCTTCTATGTGCAAATCCAAAACCACCAAAGATGGTGTTCCCCTTCAGGGCAACTTCTCGAAGGGCCTTCCCTGGGCCAAGCCAAAACAACAGGGGACTCATCAAGTACATGCTGTCCAGTCCAGAAAAAATCCATTTCAGGATTGTTCAAAGCCACTGCAGGGAGTGCCGGACTGGACTTGTGTTCCTCCACCTACCTCGTATTAACGTCTGAAATGGGACCTCAGGCTATTCCCACTGGGGTGCATGGGCCTTTAGAAGAGGGAATGTTTGGACTGATCAAAGGAAGAAGTAGTTGTACTATGGAGGGTCTATTTGTATTACCTGGAATTATTGATAAGGATGATGAAGGAGAAATTAAAGTCATGGCTAAAGTTGTTGTTGTTATGTGCTGTCGAGTCGCCTGCGACGCATAGCGACCCTATCTATGTACAACAGCCGTAAACTCAGCTCTGTCCTGTGCCAATCGCACTGTCTCAGACACTCCCATCCCAATTATCCCAGTCACTGAATCAGTCCACCTCATAGAGGGCCTTCCTCTCCTG
>NW_006400258.1:162693-164232 GCF_000299155.1 Elephantulus edwardii | reverse complement strand
CCATTTTGGTCTTTTCTTCCTCTTCTGTCTTTGTAATGACCGTTTGCACTCTTCCTGGATGATATCCTTGATATCCTCCCACAACTCATCTGGCCTTCGCTCATTAGTGTTCAAAGCCTCAAATCTGTTCCTGAGATGGTTCTGAAATTCAGGTGGGATAGACTCAAAGTCTTATTTTTGTTGCCTTGGATTTGGTTTAATTTTCCTCAGCTTCAGCTTGAATTTGCATATGAGTAGTTGGTGGTCTCTACCACAATCAGCTCCTGGCCTAGTTTTCACAGCTGATATTGAGCTTCTCCAGCGGTTCTTTCCATAGATGTAATCGATCTGATTCCTATGTATACCATCAGGTGAAATCCAGGTATATAACCTGCGTTTATGTCTCTTAAGAAATGTATTTGCTATGAATATGTCATTGATTGTGCAAAATTCGATCATTCTCTCTCCCGCTCCATTTCTGTCACCGAGTCCCTGTTGAGGCAGGTCAAAGAATTGCATAGCTGTTTTTATTACCTAATCAAGTAAAACAATTTCCTCAGAAGATGAAAAATAGGGGAGACTCTGGATTTGGATTTTCAGATGTATACTGGGTGAAGGCTATTAAAAAAAACAAGCCTGAACTTTTACTTAAAATTAATGGTAAACCCTTTATCAGATTATTAGATACTGGAGCTGATGTATCTATCATAAACAAGCAATATTGGCCCTCAGAATGGCCCATAAATGATACAATTACTAATATAGTAGGTATTGGTCAATCTCAAAACCCTCAACAAAGCTCTGAATTGCTTTTTTGGGGAGGATGATGAAGGGCATCATGGATATTTTTAGCCTTTTTATTTATTTATTTTTTATATTCAGCCTTTTGTTATTCTAGGTATTCAGTTAAATTTATGGGGGGAGAGATATTTTGTCTCAAATGGGAGTTTTTCTTTACAGTCCTAATTCCACTGTTACTGCAATGTTGTGTAATCAAGGTTTTAATCCTTTAAAATTTTTAGGCGAACAATAACAGGACATTAAGAATCCAGTACAGATTCGACAGAAATTGGATAAAGCTGGTTTAGGATATTTTCATTAGTGGCTGTTGATCATCCTGTACCTCACGCTGATCCCATAGTTTGGAAGTCTGACAATCCTGTGTGGGTTGATCAATGGCCTTTAAGTGATCAAAAGGTTTAGGCTGCACAATTGTTAGTACAAGAACAATTGAATAATGACCATGTTGAACCTTCTACCTCTCCTTGGAATTCTCCGATTTTTGTAATTAAAAAGAAATCAGCAAAATGGAGATTACTGTTAGACTTAAGAAAAATAAATTTATCTATAGAGCCTATGGGGGCCATGCAACCAGGCCTCCCTTCTCCTACTGCCATTCCCGAAGATTCCTTTAAAATTATTATAGATGGGAGATCCAAGATGGCGGCGGAGGCAGAGAGACAGCGTGGTGAGCTGCGGGAGGAGCGAACCACTTAAAGCAGGGCCATTATGGCCTTCCACAGACTTCGGCTTATTGATAATTGAACACTTAAACAGTTG
>NW_006400258.1:157188-161432 GCF_000299155.1 Elephantulus edwardii | reverse complement strand
GCTCCCTTTCCTATAGGTAACCTTAACACTGAGTTTTACTCCAGAATTGACCCTGAACCCAGTGCCAGTGACAAAAAGGAAATACAACTGACAGCTAAGGAAGCAAAGGAGGATGGAGCCTCTGGGTTCAACCAGCCATCCCCACTGGACCGACCTGGGAAAACACGTTGCAGTCCAGAGGGGAGCAAATGACAGGAAACTATCTTCTAACAGAGCAAGAAGGCAAGAAGCTGTAACCCAAGACCACCAGTAAGGAGATAAAGTGTCCTCCCTTCCCCCCTTTACATCTACGCTCCTGTTCAGCATGAAGAAGCCAGAGAGTCAGCATCCAATTCCCAAATCAATAAGACAGTTGGTTTAATTACCATTTGAAAATGCTTGTCACTCCTCTGCAGCATCTGGTCCCTACTGGACCCTCATCATTTCCTTCACCTGCTCCCCCCACCGACCAAACTGTGCATCTCTGCAGCTGCATCCTGGCCCATCCTCACCCTTATGCCCCGAACCCTCACCTCCTTGTACCCCCAATATGTTTTTCCCAATAAAAAAATTATTATATACTTAAAAGATTGTTTCTATACAATTCCCTTAGCTCCCCAAAACTGTAAGCGGTTTGCCTTTAGTGTTCCAGCTGTTAATTTTCAAGAACCCATGCAAAGATACCATTTCCGCTTACTCCCCCAAGGAATGATCAACAACACCACCTTATGTCAAAAGTCTGTAAGTTTGTAAGCCCTGAAAGTTGTCAATCATTTCCGTGCAAAATTATGCACTATACAGATGATATACTCATAGCACAATTAAAACATATTTAAACAAATTACAGAAGGGGGAATTGTACCTCCCAAACAGCATTAAATTGCATATATAATGTTCATTTTAAATTTTTTAATTTTGGACAAAGATGGCCGCTCTGAGGCAGACAGGCAATGGACAAATAAATCTGTCATGTAAGCAGAAGTAAAATGGAAAGATCCAATGACTAAAAAATGGATGGGGCCTTATCCAGTTCTGGTCTGGGGTCGAGGTCATGTTTGTGTTTTTCCACAGAATGAACAAGCTCCTCATTGGTTGCCTGAGCGTCTTGTGCGGCATTGTGACAATGGAAGAGACCTATTGGGCAAACGTTCCAGATCCTCTTCTCCTGCACCTGACGACATGGAATGGGTCCCTCATACATGTTTATGTTAACATTACTTATACTTTCGGATATCCTATCTGTCTTACCAAAAGTAAACACAAAATGCGTGTTTATTTGTTAATAAGTTGCAAAGAGTATATTTAAAATTAGACAGTGGAAACCCATCGTGGATTGTACAATAGAAATATTTGGCTTTCTACCAACGAGCTTCCAGATATGGCGCAAGTAGAATAAATACCATCTTTTCCTCATGTTTTGAGAAAGGTCATGCTGGCATCTGGCAACCACTTTGGAGAAAATGCCATCATAACAGCACTATGACCATTTTCTTATCTAATGTTAATACCGGTTATGTAATTTTTAAAGGACCAACAGTTGGAATGCTACCTCGCTTGGACTACCCTATGTATTAGACTGGTCACCACTTCATACATCTGGTCATGGACTTCCTATGAAAGGATTTGTGGGAGGAATGTACACTATTAATGTGAAGAACTTTCAAAGTGAATTGTGGAAATTAGTTGCAAGCATGGAATCGATAAATATTTCTTGTATCCCAAAGGATAAATGTAAGGGAGATAATGTCACAAATGCCAAAGTTATGTTTTTTGTACCTGAGTCATATGTCTTATTAATTGGTAATAATGTGATCACTGCTGATTATCCAAAATATAATGTAAGTTGTTCTCGTTGTAAAATCTCTAACAGTGTCAGCTTTATTACCAAATGTAAGTTGCTCTCATTGCAAAATCTCTAACTATATCGGCTCTATTACCAAAAATGATTCAGTTGTTATTCTAAAGAATCCTCCCTTGTATTGGTCATATATTAGCCAAACATTATAGAGAACTGCTGTGTAAAAAGCATGGAATTCAACTTAAGGCCCTCCCCAGACAAATGTAGGATGCATAGCCAATGGCGGGTAAGGAAAGAGACTTGCTCATGATCCTAAGACAGGGAGTAGCATAAATTGCCATTATCTCCATGACGGGCAACTTGAGTTTGAGTTCTCTTATCCACCTAAGACAGGCAGCATCCAATTTTTTATTATTTTAGAAGGGAGGAACTGTCAGAGGCCTGACTAACTTGCAAGGCAAGACTAGCCATACTTTTGTAAAACCAGCAGAACTGATTCCATCTTGGCTAGAACCATCTCGATTGGAAACCTAAATGAGATAATGTGATTACCCCTGCAGGTGTGTTTTTTGGAAACCTATATAAGCCTTTTTAGAGATAATAAAAAGAGGGATTCATGATCAATGAAGAGGCTTTCTGCGTCTTCATTTAATTCTCATCCCTTCTCTCGACGGAACTGTTTCGATATATTGGGACAGGACCTCGATAAGTTATGCTGAGTTCTCAGCTAAAGATGAGGTGCAAAGATTCTAATTAACCTTCAAGTTGGTGATAGTAATTTTGATCACTTGACTAATGTGCCATCTTCCAGATTTCTCCACTGCCTTTGTACATTTACTATTTTTTCCATTGTAATAAGTATATAGATTATCTGATTGTTCCTCAAACACCACTCACTCTTTTATTATACATTAGTAGTTTTTTCCCCTGAAGTAGTTGTTGCCATGATGGTGAACTAATAATGATTTTCTTTTACATGTATAGTTTAGTTTCTGCTCTAATGAAGAACTTCCCCTTCCCAGCATATTTATTTTGTTAATTTATTTTTATCAACATGCTACTCATGGGTTCTTATTTTAATTTATAGACTAAAACTCTTATTATTTTAATGTCAACTTGTTCTAGATTCAGCCAGTTCCCTGCGGTTGGTTCCCGCATCCTTTTGACATTGTTGTCGTTGTTGTGTACCATAGAGTCAGAACCGACCCATAACTGAACCTTCCAGCATGTTTTCAGAGGCAGTTAACCACATGGGAGGAGTTTGCCCACAGCTGGTGGATTTGAACCATGTGCCTTCAAGATTGCTTCTTGCCATATTCCTATAATTTTGGAGGCACATTTATTTTGAGTTGTTTGTGTTGTTATGTGCTGTCAAATTGTCTGCAACTCATAGCAACCCTATGTACAACAGTTCTGAAGCCTGCCCTATCCTGAGCCAGTTTCACGGATTCTGATATCCCCATTGCCCCAGTTACCGTATCAATCCATCTCATTGGGGATCTTCCTCTCCTGCACTGTCAATCCACCTTTTCGAGCATGATGACCTTCTCCAAGTCTTTCCTGGCCATGTGCCCAAAGTAGGTGAAATGAAGCTTAAAAATCCTAGCCTCCAAGGAGAAACTTGGTTTTACCCTCTCTGAGACAGATATAATTGTTTTCTTGGCAGTCTATGGCATGTTCAAGACTCTTCTCTGGCACCACAACTCAAAGACATCAATTCTTCTTCTGTCATTCAGGCTCATTTCCCCAGGCCTGAAGTTAGCAATTTCCTCAGGAGGTCTTTGTTCCTTTGACAATCCCTGATTTATCTTGCATATGAGTTACATCAAACTACTTGTGTAGTTTTGGGGGGGGTATATTTTATCATTACTGGTATGTACCATATAAAATTTTAACTTGCATATGAGTAGTTGATAGTTTGTTCCACTGTCAGCTCCTGGCCTGCTTTTGACTGCTAATCCTGATCTTCTTCAAGGTCTCTTTCCACAGATGTAGTCAATCTGATTTCTGAGGGAAGTCACTGTATATAGTCACATTTTTCTTTTCAAATTTTTAAAAGTTAACTACATTTTGCCTTTTCTGGGGCAGTCGCAGAGGCAGCCTGTGGGAACCCAGGTGCTGGGCATCATATATTACAAGTTCAGTGGTTTCACACAGAAACTGGCAGGAGCCTGGGCTTCTGCTGCCTACAGCCCGCAGGGTTTAAAGCCTGTGGTTTCCAAAGAAGCACCACCTATCATAACTGCCACGCCAACTAAGCTGACTTCTGATCCTGCATATGATTACACTGGGAAAAATAAAGTACCAGCGCTGCAGAAATTTTTCAGAAATCCGACGGTGTACTCATCCACCTCAAGCTAGGCCTGCCAGATGCCACTGTTGTAGAATGGGACTGTCCTTGGGGTTGGGGAGAGACTGAGTAAGATGGGTTCAATAATGTATACTGCACTGAAACAGAGGAGGGAGA
>NW_006400258.1:152968-156573 GCF_000299155.1 Elephantulus edwardii | reverse complement strand
ACGCTGGGGGACATCATCTAGCATCCCCGGAACAAATGAGCTAGGTTGTGGAGGACTGGTTTGCTTTTGGCATAAAACCCTTTGATTTTTAAAAATTTTACTATTTCTGTTAATTTTTTAAAAAAATTTGGATAAGTTATATAACATTTTTTGTAAGAAAAATGGAAAGATTATGAAGATGTTTTGCTTTATGAAATGGTCTATGACCTGTCAGAGTTCATCCAACTGTTAAAATTATTTAAGCAACAAGTGCAACAATGAATGAATGGAAATCCAAAGTCTCTGTAAATGTTTACTTAAATAATAAATTAAAAAAAGAAAAAAGTTAAAAGAAAGATCAAACCACAGGGAGAAAAATACATAGGATACAAGAACAGTTAGAATTATTATATGCAATATAGTAATAATATACTGTATATAATATTTTATAAAGAATAAGAGTGTGAAAAATTAAAAAATATTATTTAAACAAATGATGCAGCTCTTCACGTTGGGGCCCCTGATTTCCCTGGGGTGCCAGATGAAGGCTGCACACAGACTTAATGGCAGTGTGTGCTGAGGATGTGTTGGGAGTGTGGGGTGCAGGGGCCTTTCTGGATCTGACCACATAAAGAAGACAGAGGCCAAGGCCAGTGCATGAGATAAGGGCTGCGAGTTCCTAGCCACCTGGGATTTCCCCGTCTCCAAGTGTAATGTTAGTGAAAATTGTTTGCAGCCTACCTCTCTATTGGTGTGCTGTTTGTTTCAAAGTGTTTATTCTCTTCATCTTAGATCTTATTGAAATTTCCTGTGTAATTATTTTGTATTTATTCCACCGTGGGAGCAGAGAACTCCTGTGTAGTGTTGCACTTTAGACTGAAGTCTGTTTTACTAATGCAGCTGTACCACAGATTCTCCTTCAACTTTTAAAAATGTTATGGCTTTAAATGATAATTTATTTTGGCTGTGGAATAAATAAATACGTGAATGAAAAATTAAAAAACTTAACTACATTTTTTATTGGTTTGTATACATTCATATAGATTTCTTCATTCATGTACATTGTGCTTTATACAATCATTGATATACACTGTATCTGAAAAAATTAATTACTGTTAATCTATGTCTATTATTACTGCATCATTTCAAGTTCCTGTTTCTTCTTTCCCATTCCTTCACCTCCCCTTTCATCCTTGAATCTCTGCTATCCCGGTGATTTCCTCCTTTCCTTTTTTCTGTTCCCTCTTCCCCTATTTTCACAAAAGTGGTCTTATGCAAGTATTTGCCCTAATGTGCTGAGTTAGTTCACTTAGCACAATGATCTTTAGACTCTCCTATGTTATATATTATTTTACAATTGTTGTTCCTGATTACTGCACAATATTCCATTGTGGGAATGCCCCTTTATTTCTCAATCCATTAATTTGTTGATGGACATTTGAACTATTTCCCTATTTTTGCTATTGTGAATAACCCTGCTGTGAAATAGGTGTACTTACGTCCTTTCATGTCTTAGTTCTGATTTCCTTGGAGTATATTTGTAGCAGTGGAATAAGTTGGGTCACATGGGATTTCTATATTCAGCTTTTTAAGGAAATGCCAAGCTGTCTTCTAGAATGGTTGTACCATTTTACAGTCCCACCAGCAGTGCATGAGTTCCAATATCTCTGCATCCTCTCCAACATTTATTGTTTGTGTTGTTGTGAAACTGTGCTATTGCTGCTGGGGTAATATATTAACTCATTGTCATTTTGATTTGCATCTCCTTGATTCTTTTTTTGACATTTCCTAATGTGTTAGCTCTGATGTACCAAATGTGGTAATGGTTACCCATGGTGGACAGTGTTTGCTGGAGCTTCCTGACTAAAACAAGCCTGGAAGCAGGAGTGGCATCCACTTCTGAAATGGCTTGCCTCCGGAAACTCTGTGTATGAACAGTGTTCAGTCCTTTCGTTCATAGGGTGGCTATGAATTGTCTACGTCTCAATGGCACCTAACAACAACAATAGCAACAACAATGTGTTAGCTATCTGAAGGTCTTCCTCTGTGAAGAGTCTTGCCTATTTTGTTCTTGGAGTATCAGTCTTTTTCTTGTTGAGGCTTATTGGTCTATTAGATCTAACAATTTTTTTTAACTTTTTATTGTATTATTTTTACGTGTACCGTCAAATCAGATCTGACTGGTACAGGAGGAGATTGCCCCCTCCTCCAGCAGAGCATCTGGTGGATTTGAACTGCATACCTCTGGAATTGCAATGCAGCGTCTAGCCACTAGGCCACCAGAGCTCCCTTTAGATCTAACAATTTTTGGTTTGTTGTTTTTGTTCTTTGTTTTTGTTGAGTCTTTGGGGTTTTCTGTGATGTGATGTTTTCATATCATGTACCATACCATACCATACCATACCATACCATACCATACCATACCATACCATACCATACTATATCATATCATATGCATATAGCGAGAGTTTCACAACCTCTTTGCCAATTTGGATGCTCTTATTTCTTTCCCTTGTCTTATTGACTTAGAAATTCCAATACAATATTGAATAAAAGTGGTGGTAGTGGGCATCCTTGCCTGAACCCTTTTCCCAAAGAGAATGTCTTTAGTCTCTCTCTGTTGAGAATGATGTTGGCTCTTTGTTTTCTGTATGTACTTTTCACTACGTTGAGGAAATTTCCCTCTACTCTTATTTTGCTGGGTGTTTTAGTTAGATTTTGTCAAAGGTCTTTTGTGCATCAATTGATAGGATCATGTGGTTCCTGTTTTGCTTTATTAATATGATTAATTACATTAAGTATTTTTTCTTATGTTGAACCTTCCCTGCATTGCCCTTATGAATTACACTTGGTCATAATGGATTTTTTTTTCATATATTGTTGAATTCTATTGACCAAGATTTTCTTAAGGATTTTTGCATCTCTGTTCATGAGATGATGTCTCTAGTTTTCTTTTTTGGTGCTTTATTTATCTGATTTTGGTATTAGGGTTATGCTTACTTCATAGACTGATTCTGGGAGTATTCCTTCTTTTTTATTTTTTTAAATTTACATAGAATTGGTTACTGTCTCCGAATGTTTAGTAAAATTCACCTGTGAACTCGTCTGAACCAGGACCTTTTTTTTTGAGGGTGTGTGTGTGTGGGTTTCAATTTCCTCTTTTATGATTGGTCTGTTCAGTGTTTTACTTAGTCTGTATTAATTAGGGTAAAATGTTTGTTCCTAAGAATTTGTTAATTTCCTTCATGTTTTTTAATTTGTTGGAGTATAGTTTTTCATAATATCTGTCCTCGGTTTCATTTCAGCTGGTTCTATTGTTATGTCACCTCTTCCATTTCTTATTTGAGTTATTTGTATCTTTTCTTTTGTTAAGTTTGCCAATGGTTTGTCTACTTTATTAACGTTTTTGAGATTTTTAAAATTATTATTAATCCTTTTGAAGAACCAGCTCCTAGTTTTGCTGATGGTTTCAATTGGTTTTCTGTTTTGTAGCCCATTGCTTTCAGCAATGATTCAGAAAGATTTACTTTCTTCTGGAGATTGAGGGAATAGCTTGTTGTTTGTTTTCTATTTGCTGGAGATGTTCAGTTAAGTTCATTTTGCTCTCTCTCTCTCTCTCTCTCTCT
>NW_006400258.1:140231-152868 GCF_000299155.1 Elephantulus edwardii | reverse complement strand
ATTTGTTTTTTTCTATGAACTGACCCCTAAGGCCTGCTTTAGCTGTATCCCAGAGGTTTTGATATGCTGCATTCTCATTTTCATTCATTTTGAGGAACTTTTAAATTTCATTTTTCATTTCTTCTCTAACCCAGCATTGCTCAAACAAGGTGTTATTTAGCATCCATATGCTACTCTTTTCCCCCTTTAACCTCTTGTTACCTTCTGGCATTAATCCCTGACATTGTAGTCTGAGAAGATACTTTGTATTATTTCAATAATTTTTAGTTTGTTGATGCTTGCTTTGTGTTGTAATATGTGGTCAGTTCTGAGGAATGTACCATGTGCATTTGGGAAGAAAGTAAATTGAGTTTTTGTTTGGTGAAGTACTTTGAATATGTCTAGAGGCCAAGTTGACTTATTGTATACTTTCATTCTTATGCATATTTTTTTAGTTTCTTATGAGTTCACCTCTCCTTTTTTTTTTTTTTTTTTTAGAATGGTGTGCTGAAGTCTCTTAGTACAATTGTGGTGTCGTTTATGTATTTCTTCAAGTCTGCTAACATTTGCTTTATGTATTTTGCCGATCAATTGGTGTGTTGACACTGATTATGGTTATGTCTTCTTGTTCAATTATGCCTTTAATCATTATATAGTGTCTTTTTTTGTCTGTTATGGTGATTTTCACCATTCCTGCTTATTTTGTGGATTCCATTTGCTTGGTGTATTTTTCCCCACCATTTGAGTTTTAGTTTATCTTTCTCTTCATGTTTTAGATGTATTTTTAGTAGGCAACATATTGTTGTTAAGTGCGGTTGGGTCGAGTTACCCTATAAACAACAAATCTGAACCTTGTCCTATCCTGTGCCATTTTTACACTTCCAGACACACTAAAGCCAATTGTGACAGTCACTGTGTCAATTCACCTGGTTGAGGGTCTTCCTCTCCTTCGTGAGCCTCTGCCTTTCTGAGCATCATGTCTCTCTCCAAGGAATAGCCCCTGCTAGCAACATGCTGAAATATGTGAGGCAAAGCTTTGTCATCTTTGTCTCCAAAGAGTACTCTGGCTGCACTTTATCTAACACATATTTGTTTGTTCTTTTGGCAATCCATGGCAAGTTCAGTACTCTCCTCCAATACCACAGCTCAAAGGCTTTAATACTTCTGTCATCCTTATTCCTTGTTCAGCTTTCAGATGCATAACAAGTGATCAGAAAGACAATGGCCTGAATCAGATGCACCTTAGTCCTCAAACTGACATCATTGCTCCTCAATAATTTGGAGAGATCTCTGACTGCAGATTTTCCCAGAGAAATACCTCTCCTGATTTCCTGACTGCTGATACCAAGGGTGTTGATTGTGGATCCAAGTAAGATGAAGTTGTTGGCAGTTTCAATCTTTTTTCCATCTATTATAATGTTGCCTCTAGATCCAGTGTTAAAAATTTTCATTTTCTTGACATTGAGATGTAATCCATATTGAAGGCTATATACTTTGATCTTCTGTAAGTACTTCAAGACCTCTTCACTTTTAGCAAGAAAAGGTTTCAAAGGGCAGTTTGAGAAGATAAAACAAAGTGTTATAATGGAATATACAGAGAGCTGGAATTAGAGAATAAATAAAGAACTGTCTGTGAAGCTGAGAGAACTGAAAAATAAGTTTAAGCCTCAAGTAAAAATATTGAAAAGTCTAATATATTAAATATATATGCATTATATGTGTTATAATTATTATATATTATAATTATATGCATTAATATATTAACTATATAAATATAAAGAAAATAATATATTAAATGACACAGGAAACATCAAAAGAAGATGGAGGGAATACACAGGGTCACTATACCAGAAAGAACTGACTGATACTGAAAAATTTCAGGAAGTACCATATGAGCAGGAGCCAATAGTAATGGAGGAGGAAGTGAAAGCTGCATTGAAAGCAATGGCAAAAAATAAGGTCCCAGGATTTGATGGGATACCATTGACTTGTTTCAATTAACAAATGTAGCCCTGGATGTACTCACCAGTCTATGCCAGCAAATTTGGAGGACAGCTGTCTGGCCAGTGGATTGGAAGAGGTCCATATTTATTCCCATTACCAAGAGAAGTATTCCACAACAGAATGTGGAAACTACCAAATAATTAATAAATTAATGTCACATGAAAGCAAAATACTGCTGAAGATCATTGGAAAAATGGCTAGAATAGATAGGGAACTGCCAGAAATTCAAGTAGAGTTTAGAAAAAGCTGTGGCAGATGGATCCTGACTGAAGGTAAAGAATACCATAAGAATGTCTATTTATGCTTTATTGAGTGTGCAAAGGCATTTGGCTTTGTGAATCATAACAATTTATGACTAAAATTTAGAAGAATAGGAATCCCATAGCCCTTAATTGTGCTTGTGTGAAACCTAGACCTAGACCCAGAAGCTATTGTGTGAACAGAGCAAGGGAACATTTGTTGTTATGTGCCATTGAGTCACCTGGACTCATAGTGACCCTATGTTCAACAGCTTTGAATCCTGCCCTATTCTGAGCCAGCCTCACTGACTCTGACATACCTAATCCAGTCACGCCAATTATCATGTCATTCCATCTCATCTGTGGTCTTGCTCTCCTGTGCTGTTCCTCCACCCTTCCGACCATGATGTCCTTCTCCAAGGACTGGTCACTCCTGGCCATGTGTCCAAAGTATATCAGATGGAGCTTCAAAATCCTAGCCTCCAAGGAGAAACTTAATTTTGCCCTCTCCAAGACAGACCTATTTGTTCTCCTGACTGTCCATAGTATGGTCAATGTTCTTTTCCAGTACCACAACTCAAAGGCATCAATTCATCCTTAGTCATTTTCTAGTTCTCTGATGCATAGCATGGAATGATAAAGACCATATCCTGGATCAGGCACACCTTAGTCTCTAGACTGACATCATTGCTCCCAGCACTCTGGAGAGGTCTCTGACAACAGAATTCCCCAATGCAATTCGTCTTCTGATTTCCTGACTACTGGTGCCAAGAATGTTGATTGTGGAGCTGAACAAGTTGAAATTGTTAAAAACTTCAATCTTTTTTCCATCCATCACAAAGCTGCCAATTGGCCCAGTGGTGAGAATCTTTGTCTTCTTGATGTTTAGCTTCAATCCATATTAAAGACTATAGTTCTTGACCTTCCTCAGCAAATATTTCAGGTCCTCCTCAGTTTCAGCAAGCAAAGTTGTATCATCTGCACAGCACAGATTATTGATAAGTCTTCTTCCAATCCTGTTGCCACACACCTGTTCATATAGTCTAGCCTCTCGAATGTTCTGTTCTGCATATAGATTGAAAAGGTATAGAGAGGAGCTCTGGTGGCCTAGTGGCAAGATGCTGCACTGCAATCCCGAAGGCTCATGGTTCAAATCCACTAGATGCTCCACTGGAAAAGGAGGAGCAATCTCCTTCTGTGCCAGTTGGATCTGACTCGATGGTACACAACAAGAAAAGGAAAGGTATGGAGAAAGGACACATCCTTGATACACTCCTTTCCTCATTTTGAACCATTCAGTATTTCCTTGCTCTGTTCTGACGACTGCCCCATGACCACAATCAAGTGTTCTGGGGCTCAATCTTTCCCCTTGACCATACTCCAACCTCCACTACTTTTCATTCTACTTTTAAGAGGTTTAACTCTGATGGTGGGCAGAAGCCCTGCATGGTGGGCAGAAGCTCAATGTCTGAATAAACTCTTTTAGCCATTTAAAAAATAATCTTCAGCGAGATTATGCTTTCAGAGGAAGACAAAAGATGGCTGCTCTGAGTGTAACATGAAACTCGCAACCTCATAGCCAGCTTTCAGACAATCTTGGTTTGAGGCCTTGTGCTACTGCCTTGATTACGTTTTCAACCTTGAGCAAGTCTGTTCACCACTCTCGAAACCCTTTCTCCATTTGTGGAAGGGAAAAGTAACAATAACTACTTTGAGTTACAATTAGACCACTTGGGAGAAGGAAGGTGCAAAGATGGCGGCGTAGATTCTGGAAGTGCTGTCCCTAACCGCGGTCTCATTAAGGCGCAAGATCTGGACCTCAGAAGAGCCCTGGGGAGAAGAGAGAGCTGCCTAGACCCTGGGGAGAGCCACCTGGCCCCTGAGGAGAGCCATCTGGCAGGGAAGAGCTGCTCAGTGCCTCAGGAAAGACATTTGGCAGGGGAGACCCCCATCCCCGGGCCCCTGGAGAGAGCTGCCTGGACCCCTGGGGAGAACTACCAGGCCACCTGGGCTTGGGATGGGGGGCTGCCTGGCCCCTGAGGAGAGCCACTCAGCCCCTTGGGAAAGCCAGCCCCTGGAGAGAGACAATTGGCAGGGGAGAGCAGCCAGACCCCTGGGGAAAACCACCTGGCCCTTGAGGAGAGTCACCTGGCAGAGGAGTGCCATCCAGCCCCTCAGGAGAGCTTCTTGGCCCCTGGGAGAAAGCTGCCTGGCCCTTGGGGAGAGCCACCTGGCAGGGGAGAGCCACCAGATGGGGGAGAACTTCCCAGCCCCTGGGCAGAGACACCTGGAAGGAGAGAGCTGCCTGGCCGCTGGGGAGAGGTGTACAGTCTCTGGGGAGAGCTGTAGTCTGACCCCTCAGGAGAGCCACCTGGCAGGGGAAGCCACTTGGCAGGAGAGAGCCACCTGGCCCCTGGGAAGAGCTGCCTGGTCCCTGGAGAGAGCCTCCAGGATCCTGGGGCTAGCCATCTGTCCTCTGGGAGAGACATCTTGCAGAGAGAGCCGCCCAGTCCCTGGGGTGTGCTGCTGAGCCTCTGAGAAGAGCCTCATAGCCCCTACGTACATCCATCCAGCCTCTGGGATGAGACACCTGGCAAAAGAGGGCCATCTGGCAGGGGAGAGCTGCCTGATTCCTGGGGAGAGCTACCCACCCTCAGGAAAGAGCCACCTGGTGTGCATGAGGAACTTTATCCAAGTAATTTTCTTTTATCTCCTCCTCCAGTACACCTGTAAGTAACACCTCCAAAGCCCTTTCCTTTGTAACTCACAAGTTTGTTCTCTCTAGGTTTGCTCCCTTTCCTATAGGTAAACTGAACACTAAGTCTTGTTCCAGAACCTGAACCCTGAGCCTGGTCCCAGAGACAAAAGGGAAATATAACTGCCAGATAAGGAAACAAAAGTGGATAGAGCCTCAAAGTTCAGCCAGATATTCCCACTGGACTCACCCAAACAAACACCTTGCTGTCTAGAGGGCAAAAAAGTCATGAAAATATCTTCTAACTGAGCAAGAAGGCATGCAGCTTCAACTCAAGACCACCAGTAAAGTATTAAAGTGAGCTCCCCTTCCCCTTCATCTCAACACCCTGTTAAGCATGAAGCAGCCAGAGCATCTGCACCCCTATTCCCAAAGGGGAAACCAAATCGTGTTCTAGCAGGGTGTTACTTAGCTTCTATGTGGGTGGTTTTCTGAACTTTATCCTCTCGCCATTAATTTTTAGTTTTGTGGCATTGTGGTCTGAAAAAAAGACTGTATTATTTCAATGCTTTTGAATTTTTAAGGCTTGCTTTGTATCATAATATGTGATACATTCTGAACAAAGTACTGTGTGCACTTGAGAAGAAAGTAAATTGATACAGTAGTACACTGTACATATTGACAAAATCAAATAGGCCAATTGTATAGTTTAGATCTTCTGCATTTTTAGGTTTTTCTCAAGTTCACTTATCCTTTGGTGAAAGTGGTGCATTAAAGCCTTCTACCACTGTTGTGGTACTGTCAATTTTTTTTCAAGCCTGTTAACTGTTGTTTTATGTATTTTGAAGGTATATCATTTGCTGCATAGATGTAGACCAAGGTAATGTCTTCTTGATCTATTTGCCTTTAATTACTTTATAGTGCCCTTCCCTATCTCTTTATGGTGTTTTCATCCTGAAGTTTATTTTATCAGAGATTAATATTGCCACTCTTGCTTTTTTGTGTTTTGTATATGCCATGTACTTGATATATTTTTTCCAGCCTTTTATTTCTAGTCTATCTTTTACCTCATTTCTTAGATGTATCTCTTGTAGGCAATATATTTATGGTTTTATTTTTTTAAAATCCATTCTGCAACTCTTTTTCCTCTTAACTGGTGCATTCAAACAATTCACATTAAGTATGATTATTGACAGGCCAGGCTTTATCACTGCCATTTTGCTTTGTCTGTTTCTTTTGTTTCCGGTTATTGTACTCCATCCACTTTCCTTTGGTGTCTCTGTCTGAAGGATTTCCCTTAGAATTTCTTGTAGAGTTGATCTTGTTTTCATAAATTCATTAAGTTCCTGCTTTTCTGCAAATGACCCAGTTTCTCCTTCATATTTGATGGACAGCTTTGCAGGGTACAGGATCCTTGGGTGGCAATTGTTTTCCTTCAGCTTTCTATATACGCCATCCTAATTCCTTCTTGCTTACATGGTTTCTGCTGAACAATCAGAGCTTAATCTAATATATTCTCCTTTGTAGATAACTCTTCTATTCTCATACTGCTTTTGGAATTCTATCCCTATCTTTGATTTTAGAAAATAAGAGTATGATATGCCTTGATATTTTTCTTTTGGGGTCTAGTCTGTTTGGGGTTCTCTGAGCTTCTTGAATGTGTATTTCTTCATTTTCCCTGATACCAGGGAAGTTTTCTACTAGTACCTCTTTCACAATTTCTTCATGCTTGAGCCCTGATATTATACCACATGATTCTAATGTTCTCTTCATTTTCATTATGTCTCCTCTTTCTCTTTTCTTTAATATGTTCCCATTGTGATTCCTGTCTTCCAGCTCACTGACTCTTTGTTCTGCTTTTTTGTCTCTCCAGCATGTTGGAAACATCTATTATTTTGGTTTTGATACTCTGGGTTGTTTTTTCATATGTTTCTGTTATTTCCAGTATTGTTTTGGCTGTGCTTTCTCTGATAATTTCCTAAGATCTTGTACCTCTTTATCTAAAATTGCAATCATTATCCCCATCTTTTGTAATTTCTTCCATAGTTGTTCATATTCCTCCATGTTGATATATTTCTGTAGCTTTCTGTCTCTGGAGTATTTGCCCTATTTAGCTTCCAACTTTTCTTCTGTAATTTGTACCTTCCTCTGTATCTGTTAATATAACTCCACATCAACATATTTCTTTCATCTCCCAGTCTGTGGAGAATTCACTTTATTCGTGTCTTCCATTCTTTCTTCCAAATGATCTTATCTATTGATGCAGAAATGGCCTTTGACAAAATCCAACTCCCTTTACCAGCCAAAACATTCCATAAAATAGGATTAGAAAAGCATTTCTTCAACATAGAGAAAAGTAAATATGCAAAACCAAGAGCCAATAATATTTTCAATGTAGAAAGACTAAACATATTTCCCTTGCAAAGGGGACCAAACAAGGCTTTCCACTATTGCCACTACTATTTAGTACTATAAGTACTGGCTAGGGCAATAAAACAAGAGGAGGAAATAAGAGGCATCCAAATTGGCAAACCACTGGTAAAACAGTCACTATTTGCAAACAATATGATATTGTATATAGAGAAGCCCAAAGACTCAACCCAAAAAACCCTACTAGGCCTAGTAGACCAATTTAGTAGAGTAGCAGGACACAAGATTAATATACAAAAGACAATCTGATTTCTCTGCAGCAACAAAAACACAGAAAAGGAGACTAAGGGAACGATGTTGTTGTTGATTGCCTTCAAGTCGCACCACGACTCAAAGTGAACAAAAGGCCTAAAGCCTCTCTACAACTATCAACATTTATCAAAGTTCATAGAGTTTCCAGAGGCATGTTGTTTACGAAGTGGATGCCTCTCCTGCTTCCAAGCTTGTCTTAATCTGGGAGCTCCACCAAACACTGTCCACCATGGGTAACCATTATGGCATTTGACACACCAGTGACACAGTGTTATGCATCACAGCAACCCCAAGTTACCTCAGTACAGCAAATTGACAGATAAGTGCTGTACCACTTAGAAGAATGCAATATGAATTGCATCTCTACATCAAGAAAACAAAAATTCTTACCATTGGACTTATAGGCAACATCATTTGGTTCTTGTTCTTTTCTTTGTTGATATGATGAAATACGTTGATTGTTTATGTTATGTCGAACCATCCTTGCAAGAATTTTATGAAATTCACTTGATCATGATGAATTATGTTTTGATGTGCTGTTGGATACTATTGTCAGGATTTTGTTCAGAATTTTTGTATATATATTCTTGAGAGATATTGGTGGCTAGTTTTCTTTTTTGGTAATGACATTGCCTGGTTTTGGTATTAGGGTTATGTTTGCTTCATAGAATGACTCAGAGTGTTTTTCCTTTTCCTATTTTTAAAAAATAATTCAAGTAGAATTGTGATAGTTTTTCTCTGATTCTTTGGTAAAATTCAATCATGAAGCCATTTGGGCCAGGACTATTTTTTTGGAAGAGTCTTTATGACTTGCTCAATTTCTTTTTTTGTGATAGGCCTGTTCAAGTCTTCTATATCAGTTCATTTCAATTAAGGTAGGGTGTGAGTTTCAAGGAGTTTGTCCATTTCCTCTAGGTTTTCAAATTTATCAGAGTATAAATTTTCCATAATACTCTGATACTATTAATTTAATTTCATCTGGATCTGTTGTGATGTCAACCCTATCATTTATTATTCAACATATTTGTGAAGGAACGGCGTGAACCCCCGATTCAGGAGTCCGGAGGAGACCTTCCCCCGACCCCATAAGCCTAGCCATGATTCAACCTTGAACAGGAATTATTAACTCCAGAAGTAGACATGGGGACCATAAAAATTCTTAACTTTAGGAGCAGGGTAAACTCCAAGGCACCGGCCAGTCTCCGGGACCCACTACCTTATCAGGTTAGAAGTGAACAACTAGAAAGCAGCTCATGAAGCATGGGGGAGGGGGGCGGGCGAAATAAGCCCGCCAATCAGAAGCCGAGCAAAACTGGGCATTTGCCTACAGAAAATTGAAACTGGATTTACAGCTCACATCACACACACACACAAAAAAAAATCAAATAAGCTTTGCTTATTTGTGGTCTCTTTCCTTTCCAAATAAACTTGCCAATTATCTTTTCTATTTCGTTGAAAAATTAATTAGGTATCTGTATTTGCGTTGCCATTTTCACAATGTTCAGTCTTTGTATCCATGAACAGGGATTATTTTCCCATTTGCTTAGGTCTCTTACTGTTTCTAATAGTAGTGCTTTGTAGTTTTCCTTTTAAAGGTCTTTAGTGTCTCTTGTTGATGTTTTTGTTGTTGTGTTCCATCAAGTTGGAATTTACCCATAGCTGACCCTTCTAGTGGGTTTCGACAGGCAGTAATTTCACAGGAAGAGATTGCCCATCCTTCTCCCGAAGAATAGCTGGTGGGTTAGAACAACACGCCTTTGGGATTGCTGTGCAGATTCCTACCACTAGGCCACCAGAGTGCACTCTAGTTAAGTTTATGCTAACTTTATTAGAATAAATTTGTTGTGTTTATTGATAGTGTTTCTAGTTAGGTTTATTCCCAGTTATGTCAGGCTGATGTATGAAACAGTTGGATGTATGAAAAAGTGGCATGTTTTGTGTTGGTTGAGGGTTGGGTGTGGACTGTTTGGTTGTTTTTCATTTTGTTCACAATTATATATGAGATGATTTGATTTGCTATATTTAGCTAACAATGAGCTGTGGGAGGGAAGCCTCTTGTTTAGAACCAATAGGACCTGGTGGAGGGTGTTGATACTTAAAAGTCAGTTGGGCCCTCAGGCCTGGTGTTAATTGTGTTTGGTACTAACATTCATATTGAAGGTTGTATTCTGCCGCGGACTGCTCCAGTCTGGAGGGGCTTGTAAGCCTGAGGTCTAGGGTCTCGAAGAGGGAACACGAAGTTCGGCGAAGGGACGATGAAAGAACACAAGACAGTCAAGTGATCTTGATGATTTTAATTCTGTCATTCTAATTCTGCACAAAAGGCAGAGATTACGGCTGTGATTATGGCTTTTGAACATTACAAAGAACCTTTTAACCTTTACACTGATTCAAAGTATGTAGTTGGTCTCTTTCCTCATATTGAAACTGCTGTCATATCAGGAGAATCTACTATTCTTCTATTAAAAGATTTACAAAAATTAACTCATGATCGAGATCATAAGTACAGTGTACAACATATTAGGAGTCATTCTGCTCTCCCAGGTCCTTTAGTGGACGGAAATCAGAAAGCAGATATATTAACACAATTGGTAATTGGAAATTTATTAGAAGAAGCAATTGCTGATCATGAAATACATCATCAAAATGCTAATGCTTTAAGATATATGTATAAATTATCTCGAGAACAAGCAAGGCAAATTGTAAAAAATTGAAATCATTGTCCAGATTTGTACCACCCTCCTCAACAAGAAGTTAATCCTAGAGGACTGAAACCTAATGTGCTTTGGCAAATGGATGTGACACATATTCCAAAATTTGAAAAGTTATCTTTTGTACATGTATGGGTAGACACCTTTTCTCATGCTATTGCAGCTTCTGCTAGAACTGGAGAAGCAATTGCATCTGATATATTGCTTTAGTTATTTAGGTATTCCAAAAAGAATTAAAACTGACAATGCTCCAGCTTATGTTTACAAGTCATTTAAAAACTTTTGTTTAAAGTGGAAAATAAAGCATACAACTGGGATTCCTTATAATCCCCAAGGACAGGCAAGTATTGAAAGAACACATCAAAATTTAAAAAATCATTTGCAAAAGTTAAAGCTGTCAAATTCTTATTTTTCAGCTTATCATATGCTCATGCATTCAATTTTTGTATTAAATTATTTGAATTCAGACTCTAAAGGTTAAACTGCTATAGACAGACATTGGGGAAGTAAAAATGCGAATCCTCTACCTAAAGTCAAATGGAAAGATTTATTAACAGGAGAATGGAAAGGACCCGATGTACTTCTAACCTCGGGGAGAGGGTATGCTTGTGTTTTTCCACAGGACGTTGAATCTCCAATTTGGGTTCCTGACCGCTGCATCTGATCTTACAGCGAACCTGTCACCTTAAGAAATGAAGTGTCAGGGGAGCTCTGGTGGCCTAGTGGCAAGGAACTGCAACTACAATCCCAGAGGCGCATGGTTCGAATCCACCAGATGCTCTGCCGGGGAAGGGGGGACAATCTCCTCCTGTACCAGTCAGATCTGATTTGACGGTACACGCACCCGTGCGCTGGGGACTAGGCTCCGGGTGGGTGCACGGTGGGCTGGGGTGGGGGTGCCAGGCAGACACCTCGTTACTAACTCAATGATGTCACAACACTCCTCTCCCTGTCCTCCACATTCTGTGTTGCATATTTGTGTTCAATTACTCTAAAGCATATTAAAACTAACTTGAGAAAAAAATAAATTAAAAAAAAGTATAAAAAAATAAAAAGAGAAAAAAGAAATGAAGTGTCGAACGAGACAATCACGTCAGCACCATCACCGGATACAAGAACTCATATACAAGATAAGGAATTTTCTGCTCTCTCCTCGACAGGCGAAAACCAGGAGAAAGGCTGAGATTACAACCTAGGGTCAGATTAAGAAGCTGACAAGTGCTACTGAGTCTTCAGAGTCAAGTTAGCAGGCAAACCGCCGACAATAAAAAATTTATTTCTAGCTATCTTAGCTGTGTTGACACTTCAAGTACAAGCTGTAGATTGTTACCAATATTGGGCCTATGTTCCTAAGCCTCCAGTGTTACATCCTGTTGGCTGGGGGGATGGGGCTCACGTCAAGGTAATGACAAATGATAGTTTCCTGATGGGTGGTTTAGCTGATTATGAAATTCAACATGTAATTTCTACCAATATTGATTATGAAGGAATGGTAGATACCTGTCCTTTGTGCTTTGTGCTCACAGAAAGAGTGCCTCAAAGCTGTCTAATTACAGGACTACTAATTACAGGACTTTTCTTACTGATGCTCCAGATCCATCCAATAAACCCAAGTCTAATAAAAGACTTGTGTGGGATCTCACAATGATGACTCTTGGATATCATAATTATAATGAAAGTTTTGTAGAGCCAAGTGAAAACATTCCATTGCCGGATTGCATTAAAAAATATCATGATAAAGACCACCTTTGAGATTCTTTAAGTCTCCTAAATGGCTTGATTATGGATTTGGAAAGAAACAGGTATCAAAATATACACCAGTGGGTGCTGCTGATTACCTTTATGATTATTCAGTTAGTCGTCCAGATTTTAATTATACAGAATATTTCTTGAACAAGACACAAAAATTTAATAATTATACACCAAATATTGATGGGGAACCTCTAAGAAGATGGTTTACCCCTGGATGGGTGTCTCCCATCTCTGTGAGTCGTTCTCCTATTCATAACATTACTGCAATACATCCAGACTTATTTAGACTTCTTGCAGCTACTAATATGTTGTGGCTAAAAAAACCCAAGGAAAAGAAGGAAGAAAGAAGAAGGAGAATTAGAATGACTTAGAATTAAAATAATCAAGATCACTTGACTGTTTGTCTTGTGTTCTTTCATCGTCCCTTCGCCGAACTTCTACCCACCTTCGTGTTCCCTCTTCGAGACCCTAGACCTCAGGCTTACAAGCCCCTTCAGACTGGAGCAGCCCGCGGCAGTATTCTTTTCTTTTTTTTTTTTTAGATTTTATTTTAATAATTTTAATGAACATTTACA
>NW_006400258.1:138907-140125 GCF_000299155.1 Elephantulus edwardii | reverse complement strand
CCCCAGTTCGCTCCTCTCTTTGAAAAGTAAAAGAAAAATTCTTTCATTGGTATATAATCCCCCCACACCCCTCCCAGCGCCCCAAGTACACTTCATTATGCAACCTTAATTGTGGACTCATGTGATAACCATAATACCCGATTATTCTTTCCCTCATCTGTTTCAATGCAGTATACACAATCCATCCAGTTTTTCTCAGTCTTACCACAACCCTGATGTCAGTCCCATTCTACAACAGTGGCATCATGCAGCATTTGTCCTTTTGTGACTGAGAATATTTCACTCAGCATAATGTCCTCCAGGGTAATCCATTTTGAATAATATTGCATGAGTTCCTTGTTTTTCAATGCAGTGTAGTATTCCATTGTGTGAATATACCACAGCTTTTCTATCCATTTTTTT
Organism: Elephantulus edwardii; assembly: GCF_000299155.1. NCBI lineage: Eukaryota > Metazoa > Chordata > Mammalia > Macroscelidea > Macroscelididae > Elephantulus > Elephantulus edwardii. The sequence continues at coordinate 139,723 of NW_006400258.1, read as the reverse complement.
TTTGTTTGTTGATGGGCACCTGGGTTGTTTCCAATTCCTTTCTATTGTGAACAAAGCCACGATAAACATGGGTGTGCATGAAGGTTGTATTCTTCTGGAATAAGTGCTTCAAATCCTCCTCACTTTCAGCATGCAAGGTGGTGTTATCTGCAAAAGGCAGGTCATTGATGAGTCTTCCTCTGATCTTGATAGAGTCCAACTTCTTGAATAATTTGCTCAGCATACAGACTGAATAGGTATGGAGAGAGAATATAACCCTGACACATTCCTTTCTTAATTTTAAACCATGTAGTGTTTCCTTGCTTTGTATACATAATTGCCTCTTGGTCTGGGTATAGGTTTTACAGGAACATAATTAAGTGTTCTGAGATTCCTATTCTTTTCAATGTTAGCCATAACTTGTTCTGATCCACACAGTCAAATGCCTTTGCATAGTCAATAAAACATAAATAGGCATTCTTCTAGTATTCTTTTTTAAAATTTTATTTTATTAGTTTTAATGGACATTTACAGAAATTTTGGATTTCCATTCATTCATTGTTGCACTTTTCTCCCTGCTCAGTCCTCCCCCCCAATTCACTCCTCTCTTTGAAAAGTAAAAGAAAAATTCTTTCATTGGTATCCAATCCCCCCGCACCCCGCTCCCCCACTCCAAGTATACTCCACTATGCAACCTCAATTCTGGACTCTTGTGATAACCATAATACCCTGGAGGGCGACGCAGCGCGAGGGCGACGCAGCGCGAGGGCGACGCAGCGCGAGGGCGACGCAGCGCGAGGGCGACGCAGCGCGAGGGCGACGCAGCGCGAGGGCGAC
>NW_006400258.1:129930-132407 GCF_000299155.1 Elephantulus edwardii | reverse complement strand
TCAGTTTCAATGCAATATACATAATTTATCCAGTTTTTCTCAGTCTTACCCCAACCCTGATGTCAGTCCCATTCTACAACAGTGGCATCATGCAGCATTTGTCCTTTTGTGACTTAGATATTTCATTCAGCATAATGTCCTCCAGGGTAATCCATTTTGAATAATATTTCATGAGTTCCTTGTTTTTCAATGCTGTGTAGTATTCCATTGTGTGAATATACCATAGCTTCTCTATCCATTCGTTTGTTGATTGGCACGTAGGTTGTTTCCAACTCCTTGCTATTGTGAACAAAGCTGCGTTAAACATGGGTGTGCATATATCTGCTTGGATGTCGGTTATGACCTCTTTAGGGTATATTCCCAGTAGTGGAATTGCTGGGTTAAATGGTATCTCTATTTGCAACGTTTTGAGAAAACGCCACACCGCTTCCCACAGTGGTTACACCATTTTACACTCCCACCAACAGTGAATAAGGGTTCCAATTTCCCCGCAACCTCGCTAGCATTTGTTGCTTGCTGTTCTGTTAAATTTTGCTATTCTGACTGGGGTGAGATGATATCTCATAGTTGTTTTAATTTGCATCTCGCATAGAGGTAGGGATTTCGAACATTTCTTCATGTGCTTGTTGGCCATCTGACTGTCTTCTTTGGTGACTTGTCTGTGCATATCCTGTGCCCATTTTTCAATTGGATTATTTACCTTTATCTTGTTGTGGTGCTCAAGTATTTTATAAATTCTATATATAAGTCCCTTATCTGACATGTCATTACCAAACACTTTTTCCCAGTCTGTGGCTTCCCTTTTTACCCTGTTGGAGAAGTTTTTGGATGTGCATAGGGAGAAGGTTCCATTCATCTATTTTATCTTCTCCTGGTTGTAGATTCTTCTAGTATTGTTTACTTTCATCCAGGATCCATATGATATCATAATGATAACCCTCATGCATCGGCCTCTTCGAAATCCTGCTTGAACTTCTGGCAGTTCCCTATATAGTCTTTTTTTTTTTAAAAAAAGATATACTTTTAATAACAGTACAAAGCAGAGGAAGTAACAAGGCTCGATAGGTGATATCATCTGTGTGTTTCACAATGTAATAATTTACAATAATAACTGATACACTAATTGTGTGAAGCTGGATTTAGAAGAGGCCATGGCAATAGAGACATTATCATCAATGTCAGATGGATCTTGGCTGAAAGTAAAGAATATCAGAGGTATGTATATCTGTGCTTCATTGATAATGCAAAGGCATTTGACTGCGTGGATCACAACAAATTGTGGCTAACCTTGAGAAGAATGAGAATCCCAGAACACTTGATTGTGCTCATGCGAAACCTATACTTGAAGCAGGAGACAGTCGTCAGAACAGAACAAGGAAACACTGCATGGTTCAAAATTAGGAAAGAAGTGCGTCAGTGATGCGTCCTGTCTCCATACCTTTTTAATCTATATGTGGAACAGATCATTAAAGAGGTTGGGCTTTATGAGGAGGAGTGTGGCATCAGGATTAGAGGAAGACTCATCAACAACTTGTGCTATGCAGATGATACAACCTTGCTGCTGAAACTGAGGAGGACTTGAAGCATTTGCTGCAAAAGGTCAAGAACTATAGTCTTTAATATGACTGAAGCTAAACATCAAGACAAAGATTCTCACCACTGTGCCAATTGGCAGCTTCATGATGGATGGAAAAGAAATTAAAATTGTTAACAATTTCAACTTGTTCAGCCCCACAATCAGTATTTTTGGTACCAGTAGCTAGGAAATCAAAAGACGAATTGCACTGGAGAAGTCTTCTCTCTGGGACCTCTCCAGAGTGCTGAGGAGCAATGATGTCAAAGACTAAGGTGTGCCTGATCCAGGCCATAGCCTTCACAGTTACATGCTATATGTCAGAGAGTTTGACAATGACTAAGGATGACAGAAGAGGAATTGATACCTTTTACTTGCGATGCTGGAGAAAAGTATTGAACATACCATGAACAGCCATGAGAACAAATAAGTCTTTGTTGGAGAGGGTGAAACAAAGTTTCTCCTTGGAAGCAAGGATTTTAAAACTCTGACATATTTTGGGCATATGGCCAGGAGAGACCAGCTCTTGGAGAAGGACATCATGTTTGGAAGGTTGGAGGCATAATGCAGGACAGGAAGATCCTGGATTAAATGGAACGGCATGATACCTGGGGTGATGGGGTTAGGTGTGTCGGAGACAGTGGCTCAGGATAGGGCAGGGTTCATAGCTGTTGTACATAGGGTCACTATGAGTCACAGGTGACTCGATGGCACATAGCAACAACAATAATTACGTCAAGAGTCATTATTCTTACAGGGGAAAAAATTACCAGAGGTGGCATAATGTTTTACTCAAATCCCTATGCATATCCAAAAACTTCTCCAGTAGGGTAAAAAGGGAAGCCACTGACTGGGAAAAAGTATTCGGTAATAACATATCAGATAAGGGACTTATATCCAGAAT
>NW_006400258.1:115226-128480 GCF_000299155.1 Elephantulus edwardii | reverse complement strand
TAAAATGTCACCTTGATGATGTAAATGTTCTCTGCACAGGATTTAAATGTAAATTTATACTGAGCTCTGATACACCTTTTTATGTGGCTCCTTTATCTTTTATAGATGTTTCTTCCCTCTTAATTCTCACTTATTACCTTGCCTCTAAAATAAATGTGGTCCCTTTGGTGTTACTATTATAAAAAACAAAACAAAACAAAACAGACAATTGCTTTTCACAGAACTTCACTGTATCCCACCAAGGATTCAGTCAAAATATCAACACCAAGGAAAAAAATATTAAGGGCAGGCAAAAAAGGAGTATTTACAATGACTCAAGATAAAGTTTTTAACTGTTATTTTTGCTGTAGTTGCCTCTTTAAGGGCTCTGGGGTTCATGGTGAGGTAATGATATAGGAGGAAGAAAAGAAGTAGGATTTGGGGACAGAAATGAGAAAATAAGCACTCTGGAGCAGTAGTACTATTGCATATGGGGGAGGAGCTGTTTCCAGGAACTAAGCTTTCTAAACCAATCTTACTTTGGAGTAGCCAACAGTGAAAAGGCAGTGAGAAGTAGCTTTGCCAACAAGGATGCAATCAGCACACAGGATAAAGCAAGTGTGCTCTATGCGAGGTAACTACAACAGAGCCCTCTTGAGGTTGTCAGGGCTTGTTGTGCACCTGCTTCTCTAACAGTGTTGACTTACAGCATTCCATGTGATGAATGCAAAGCCAACCAGCTTGGAGGCAAGTTACAGGTAACTGAAAAGTATTAAAACATATCTACCTGAATTATAGTTTGGGTTGCTAAAGGCTAAAGAAAGTCTCTGATTCTTAACTTAAGCTGATTTTTAAAAAATAAATTAAAAATGTATAAATTTCATCTGGTTTTCAAGTTAATTACCCCAATTTCTAAAAATGTTTTATTCCATTTGAGTATAGTAATAAAAACCATCTGTATTCATAAAAACAAAGGTAATCTACAAATCCTATTTTTAAATCTCTTCCTTCATTCTTTTTTAAATTAAAAAATTTATATTACTCTGACTTATTTACAAAGTTTGAATACATTGTTTTTCATGAAAGATCCTTCCCTTTTCCTTCACCCCACCCACCCATCGAATTGTGTCCTCCTTCATCTTTAACACATCCAAAGAGGGCTAAGTAAACTTCAGGACAAACAGAAAGGGATGAAGTTTGAGTGGCAACATAATTCCTCAAAGCAGTGCTTTCCATCTAGACCAAAGTAAGAGCAGAAAATCAAGAATCACAATGGAAAACTTTTGTCAAATATCAACTCAAAGAACAAGTTTATAAAAGCTCCTTGTTTGGAAGAGAGCAGTGATTGAGATGTAGGTTTCCCTTCTGACCCACAAACATTAATGTGGCCTCCCAGGATGACTGGAGATAACACGGCACACAATGTCAACCAGAATACTCAGCACTTGTGGGCACATCGTTAACATGGTCACTGAAGCAGATGAAGTCTCTTTAAAAATCTACACATACTAAATTCTTCTAAACATGGGATACAAAGTGTGCATAAATGTTCATCACTTCTTGCCAAAAATAATAGTCAGAAACACTGAGTATGCAAGTACTAATCACAACATTTTAAAGATTATTCTGAAACATAACCAAATAGTGTCCCAAAGTCCACAAACCAGTTAAGCATGTATAAAATTAGTAACTAATCCAGTTAAGAGATAAAAAATGGAAAATTATTAATGCTGCCCCAGATACCTGCAATTCTAGAAATTTACAAGCAGACAGTGTAACAAAGTAGACTTTTAAGAAATGTTTTAAGGAAACATGACAGTTCAGTATCTATTCCAAAAGTCTGAACAATGACATCAAAAATCATTCATCCGGAAATTGCTGTTATTATGTGCCATCGGTTCGCCTATAACTCATAGTGACACTATGTACAATAGCTCTGAACTCTTCTCTATCCTGAGTCAGTCTCACTGTCTCTGACACACCTACCCCCATTACCCTAGTTAGTGTGTCAAAACATCTCATCCGGGGTCTTTCTCTTCTGTGCTGTTGCTCCACCCTTCCAAGCATAATGTCCTTCTCCAGGGACTCGTTCCTCATGGCCACGTGTGAGATAGATCTTCAAAATCCTTGCCTCCACGGAGCAGTCTGGTTTCACTCTCTCAAGGATAAATCTGTTTACTCTCCTGACAGTTTATGATATGCTCAATACTCTTCTCTAGTACCATAACTCAAAGGTGTTAATTCTTCTTCTGTCACATTTGGTCCAGCTCTCTGATGCATAGCAAGTAGTTGAGAAGACCCTGGCCTGGATCAGGTGTACCTTGGTCTCCAGAGTTATATCATTGCTCTTCAGCACTCTGAAGGGGTCTCTTACAGCGGCTTTCCCCAGAGCAATTTATCTTTTGATTTCTCAACTGCTGGTGCCAAGAGAGTTGATTACGGAGCTGAGCAAGCCGAAACTGTTAACAATCCCAATCTTTTCTCAATCTATCATGATGCTGCCATTTGGCCCAGTTGTGAGAATCTTCATCTTCTTGATGTTGAACTTTAATCTGTACTGAAGTCTTCTGCAGCAAATGCTTTGGGTCCTTCTCAGTTTCTGAAAGCAAGGTAAGAACTATTTAAATGTTTGTACAAAGCTGCAAAAAAACCTTCAAAACCAAAACCAAACAAACAGTAAAGACTTGTACAGGCTGGCATTTAACTGACCCCACCTCAAAAGAATTTTGACAAGTCCATTGACTCAGCTGATTGAAAACAGGCTACTTGACTGACTTTCTTGTGAAATCTGAACAGATTCAAAGCTGGAGGTGGCAGGCTGGAGATCTTGGTTCTTTTGTGATTCATCCTTTCAGCGAAACACAGGTAGTACAAACCGAAGTTCAACTTAACAAGAACATGAGACCATAACAGTATACAAGAGTATAAACTTGCCTTGGATCAAACGGATTAAAAACAACAACAAAAGCACACACAAATACATTTCCATATCTACTGCTTATATACAAAAAAAAATTGAGAGCACACTAGGAGACAAAGTCTGTTCTGCAGTTATATGGTTTGGCACTTCATTGAGATGAATTCCCAATGGCACAGTCCTTACCTACAGCAGCACAAAACCTGTAAACATCAGCCAAACATCCTAAACAGGAAAAGTGTCTTTGCTGCTTATGAAAGGGAAAAAGGGGGGGGGGGAAATTCCTCTCTTTCAAATAAAGAAAAACTAAAAGGAGGGGCAGGATAAAGGATATCTCTTAGTTCCTGCTGTCAGACAATCTGAAGTAAGTACTTTAAAGTGTAGCTAGTTTGCTAACTCAGTCTTAGCCTAACACCCAGCTGTACATTGTCATCTTGACATTGTGTGGAAAGCTTTGATTGGGCAACACATTGTCAAAATTAAAAAAGTATCTCTGAAAAAAAAAGATTGTATTATATAAACAACAACAACAACAACAAAAAAGTATCTCTGTCCATGAGGTCATTGTGGATGATGGCCTGCATGTCACAGTCCAAATGTTCCACCAGCATATCATCCAAGTCACTGGGGAGCTTCTAGTGGAGAAGGCCCACCACTCTGCCATAGCTATGGAAGCTGTTGAGCAGGGAGTAGCCCCCAGGAGTGCTCATCTGCATGGGATGATCCAGAGGCACTTGCAAGGGTATCTTCCCTGGAGCCCGGTAATTCATATGCAAAGTGGTGTGTGCCATGGTGTTCATAGCGTGGGGCAAGGCACGCCTGCGAACCACATATCTTTGCTGAGCATTTCCAGGGTGGGAATGGGAGCTGGGATTCATCACTTTTTTGTGAGGTGCCTGGTTGCCATAGGTAGGCATGATAAGTTAGGGCCATCATCACATTCTGGCTCAGGACTCAGCTGTTAGACTGGGCCACCCAGGGTCATCTAGTGTCATGATGTCATTATGAGGAGGAGAGTCAGAAGTACCTCTTTTAAGAGTCCCACGACACAGTTGTATTGACTCCATAACCAGCTTTGCTGTCCTGTAGGGTTTGCATAGGCATCTGGGGCAAAGGATTTATGCTGGATTGCCTGTAGGTGTATTTTTGATAGTGTGGACTGGGTGATTTCAGACTGTTTGGAGGTGTGAATGAGTAGCAAGGTGCCCACTGCATCGTGAAGACTGGGTGGAAACAGTTAATGATGTCTGTGAGTAGAGGAAGCTGATATTATCCAGATTTCCCATGTTTTCAAGATTGCTTATCTCAGAATGACTGGACAGAGGAGAAGGCATCTTACCAGTAGATGAAAGGTACATCATCTCTCCAAGGTCATTCTGCTGTGTCATAAAAAAAAAATGAAAAGTCTCCCACTCAGAGTGCTAGCATTTGAGCTTGCTTGTTCAAGGATGAAATGGGCTCCAGTTGTCAAAGTCATCATTGCTAAGGGAGTGGGGGCTGGAAGGCCATTTGGAGAAATGAGAGCTGGGACTTCCAGGGACCCTCCTGGACAGACTGCAGGGATACTTACTTCTCCACAACTCTTTAAAAGCCTTAGATTTTGGTGCAACCACTGTGGAAGGCAGTGTGGCGCTTTCTCAAAAAGTTGCAAATAGAGATAACATTTGACCCAGCAATTCCAGTACTGGAAATATACCCTAAAGAGACCATAACTGCTACCCAAGCAGATATATGCACACCCATGTTTACCGCAGCTTTGTTCATAATAGCAAGGAGTTGGAAACAATCCATGTGCCCATCAACAAATGAATGGATAGAGAAGCTGTGGTATACAATGGAATACTACGCTGCTTTGAAAAACAAGGAACTGATGCAATATTATTCAACATGGATGACCCTGGTGGACATTAGGCTGAGTGAAATATCTCAGTCACAAAAGGACAAATACTGCATAGTGCCACTGTTGTAAAACAGGACTGACATCAAGGTTGGGGGGAGACTGAGAAAGACGGGATAAATTATGTATACTGCTTTGAAACAGATGAGGGAGAAAACTTTTTAAAAGGGATATGTGATTAGATATTATTGTCATGACAGGAGTCCAGAACGAAGGCTGCATAGTGGAGTGGACCTTGGGGGAGGGATTGTAAAACAATGAAATAATTTTTCTTTTACTTTTTAAAGAAAAGAGTGTACTGCAGGGGAGAGGTGGACAGGGAGAAAAGTGCAACAATGAATGAATGGAAATCTAAAGTCTCTGTAAATTTTCATTAAAATTAATAATAATACTAAATAAATAAATAAAATAATACTAGTTTATTTTAAAAAAGCCTCAGCTTTTAGCAAATTTGCTATGTGTCAGAGAGTTGGACAATTACTAGGGAGGATAGAAGGAGAATTGATGCCTTTGAACTGTGGTGCTGGAGAAGAGTATTGAATGTGCCATGGACTGCTAACCAACAGAGTTATCCTGGAGAGGGTTAAACCAGGCTGCTCCTTGGAGGCAAGGATTCTGAGGCTCCGTCTAACATACTTTGGACATGTTGTAAGGAGGGACAGGTCCTTGAGAGGGACAGCATGCTTGGTAAGGTGGAGGGACAGCGCAGGAGTAGAAGGCCCTCTATGAGGTGGATTGAGTCAGTGACTGGGGTAATCGGGATGGGTGTGTCAGAGACAGAGCGATTAGCACAAGACAGAGCAGAGTTTAGGGCTGTAGTACATAGGGTCGCTATGAGTCACAAGTGATTTGACGGCACAGAACAACAACAACAACAGATACTATATAATTAGATTGTTGTTCTTTTTTCTACTTGATGAAGGTTTTAAGTTAGATCATTGGTTCTTCTTGTTTCTTCCTTTGTTTATGTGTGTGCCTATTACTGTGAACTGTCCCCTGAGGACTGCCTTAGCTCCATCTCAGAGGTTTTGATAAGTTGTATTTTCATTATAATTTGTTTCAAGGGATTTTTAAATTTCATTCTTTATTCCTTTTCTAATCCAATTATGTTCTAGCAGAGAGTGATTTCATTTTCGCATGGGTAGTTTTGCAAGCTTTACTCTCATGTGGTTAATTTCTAGTTTTATGGCATTGTGGTCTTGATAATACTATGTTTTTTAATTTGTTGAGGCTTGCTTTGTGTCCTAATATATGATCAATTCCGTAGACGTCCCATGCGCACTTGAGAAGAAAGTGAGTTGAATTTTAGTTGGGTGCAGTACCCTGAATACCTCCACAATGTCAAGTTGACTGATTGTAAGATCTTTTACATCTTTGTTGAGTTTCTTTTGAGTTGACCTATTCTTTTGTGATAGCAGTGTATTGAAATCTACTGCCACAATCGTTGTGCTGTTTATTTCTTTCTTCAATTCTGTTAATGGGTTTTTTATGGATTTTGCAGGTCTATCATTTGGTGCATAAATGTTGACCACGATTATGTCTTCTTGATCTATTGTACCTTGAATGCCCTTCCTTATGGTGATTTTCATTCGGAACTCTATTTTATCAGAGATTAGTATTGGCATTCCTGCTTTTTTTGAGGTTAACATTCACTTGATCTATTTTTCCCCAGCCTTTGGTTTTGAGTCTTTCTCCTCTTTTTTTAGATGTCTCTTGTAGGAAACATTGATGGGCTTTGTTTTTATTTTTTTTAATCCATTTTACTACTTCCCCCCCCCTTAATTGGTCCATGTAGTCCATTCACGTTAAGTGTGATTGTCAGGCCAGGTTTTACTTTTGCCATTTTGCTGTGTTTATTTTTCTGTTGTTTTTGGTTTGTATGGTCCATGCACTTTATTTTGGTGTCTCCCTGTGAAGGACTTCACTTAAATTTTTTTATAGTTTTGGTTTTGTTTTCACAAATTTCTTAATTCCTTCTTTTCTGAAAATAATCCAATTACTCCTTCCTATTTGATGGAGAGCTTTGCTGGGTATAGGATCCTTGACTGGAAATATTTTATTTTAATTTTCTGTATATGCCATACCATTGCCTTCTAGCTTGCATGGTTTCTGTTGAGAACGTAATCTAATTGTTTCCCCTTTGTTGTTGTTGTTGTTGTTGTTGTTATGTGCCACCGAGTCATTTACGACTCATAGCGACCCTATGTACAACAGCCCTAAACCCTGCTCTATCCTGTGCCAATCACACTGCCTCTGACAAACCCATCCCGATTACCCCAGTCACCGAATCAATCCATCTCATAGAGGGTCTTCCCCTCTTGTGCCGTCCCTCCACCCTCCCAAGCATGATGTCCCTCTCCAAGGACCTGTCCCTCCTTGCAACATGCCCAAAGTATGTCAGACGAAGCCCCAGAATCCTTGCCTCCAAGGAGTTGCTTGGTTTAAATCTCTCCAGGATGAATCTGTTTGTTTTCTTGGCAGTCCATGGTACATTCAATACTCTTCTCCAGCACCACAGCTTTGTAGGTAACTATTTATTTTTCTCATGCTGCTTTTAGAATTCTACCCTTATCTTTTAATTTGGAGAATTTGATTATGTTATATCTTGATGTTTTTCTTTTTGGATCTAGTCTATTTGGTGTTCAGTGTGCTCTTGGAATGTAGATTTCCCTGTTCTCCAATGTACCTTGGAAGTTTTCTTCTAGTCTTCCACTATTTTCTCAGTGATTTCCTTTTCATTCCCATGTTCTGGGATTCCAGTCATACATATGTTGTTCCTTTTGATTTTATCCCACATGATTCTAATGTTTTCTTCATTTTCTTTATTTCTCACCTCTGATTTTTCTTCTAGTATGTTTCCCATGATGCTCTTGTCTCGACTTTCTGTTCCATCTCTCTCTCTCTCTCTCAAATCTTTTTTGCTACCAGCCTGTTGGACACTTCTACCATTTCGAACTTGATATTCTGGATTACATTTTCATGCTTTTCTATTATTCTTAGTACTGTTTTGGCTGTATCCTCTCTGTCTTGTGATGATTTTTTAAGTTCTGTTTACACTCCCACCAACAGTGAATAAGTGTTCCAGTTTCTCCACAACCTCACCAGCATTTGTAGTTTGCTGTTCTGTTAAACTGTGTTATTCTTACTGGGGTGAGATGATATCTCATAGTTGCTTTGATTTGCATGTCTCTTAGAGCTAGGGATTTTGAATATTTTGTCATGTGTTTGTTGGCCATCTGAATGTCTTGTTTGATGAAGTGTCTGTTCATATCCTGTGCCCATTTTTCAATTGGGTTATTTACTTTTATCTTGTTATGGTGTTCGAGTATTTTATAAATTCTAGATATAAATCCCTTGTCTGACATGCCATTACCAAATATTTTTTCCCCAATCTGTGGTTACCCTTTTAACTCTGTTAGAGAAGTTTTTGGATGTGCATAAGGATTTGATTCTTAGAAGGTCCCATTCATCTATTTTAGCCTCTCCTGGTTGTAGACATGCTCAATATTTCTGAAGCTTAAAGAAATTAAAAACACTTTCAAGCCTGGAATTGCAACACTGAAGGGCTCTATGGGAAAAAATATGTTGTTGTTTTTTTTCCTCAGGAAAGCAAATTTTACTTCTGTAATAGGATGCACAGCAGCATAAAATCTGTTTTGCCAAGCACCTATGGACAAAATTTTTTTTATTATTATTATATTATTATTTTTTAAAATAACATTTTTATTTTGTACTGGTTTACTTACAAAGTTCATATACATTGTTTTTCACATTGGATCTTTACCATTTTCTTTTTTTAAACTTATTTTTTGTGTGTGTACCGTCAAATCGGATCTGACTGGTACAGGAGGAGATTACCCCTCCTTCGCCGGCAGAGCATCTGGTGGCTTTGAACCACGCACCTCTCTATGGGCAAAGTCTTGACTGATGCAGTATCAAAAAATGATGGAAGGAATATACAGTCACTGTACCAAAAAGAAATCAGTCAGCTTGAACCATTTCAGGAGGTAGCATATGATCAAGAACCAATAGTACTGAAGCAAGAAGTTCAAGCTCCACTGAAGGCATTGGCAAAAGTCCCAAGAATCGATGGAATACAAATTGATAGATGCAGATACAAATTAACAGATGCAGCCCTGGACTTGCTCTGCCAACCAATTTCTGCCAAAAAATATAGAAGAGAGATATCTGGGTAACTGACTAAAAGAGATCCATATTTGTTCCCATTCCCCAAAAATGTGATTCAACAGAATATAGAAATTATAGAAGTATGTCATTAATATCATATGCAAGCAAAATCTTGCTGAAGATTATGGATCTTGGCTGAAAGTAGACAACACTAGAATAATGTATATTTGAGTTTTATTGATTGTGTAAAGGCATTTGACTGTGTGGATTGTAACAAATTATGGCTAACATCAAGGAGAACGGGAATCCCAGAACACTTAATTGTGTTCATGAAAAAACCATACCTAGCTAGACAAAGAAGCTGTTAACAAGGGACCACTTTAAAATGGTCCCATGGTTTAAAATCAGGAAGGTTCTGTGTCAGGGTTGTATCATTTCTCCAGGCCTTCCCAATTTTTATGTTGAACAAATTGCTAGAGAAACTGGATTATATAAAAAATGTCGCATCAGGATTGGAAATGACTTATCAACAACCTGTAGTACGCAGACTTTGTTTGCTAAAAGTGAAAAGGACTTGAAATCCTTGCTGCAGAAGATAAAAAAAAGCCCTATAGCCTTCAATATGGATTGTATCTCAACATCAAGAAAACAAAAATTAAAAAAAAAAGAAAACAAAAATCCTCAAAAGGCAGCATCATGATAGCTGGAGAAATGATTGAAGTTGTCAAGGATTTAATTTTACTTGTATCCACAGTCAACCCCCATGGTAGCAGCATTCAAGGTATCAAAGGACAGGAGATCTGGTGGCCTAGTGGCAAGAAAGTGCACTGTAATCCCAGAGGAACACTGTTCGAATCCACCAGATGCTCTGTTGGAGAAGGAGGGACAATCTCCTCCTGTACCAGTCAGATGCAATTTGACGGTACACGCACATCATCATCATCATCAATCAAAGGCTATGTTGCATTGGAAAGATATGCTTTCAAGGACCTCTCCAATGTTTTAAAGAGGAAGGATGTCAGATTTAAGCCGTGATCTTTTCAATTGCTTCTTCCTATGAATCTTAAGTTGAACAGTGAATAAGGATTCTAGCATAACACTTGATGCTTTGAATTGTGGAAAAGAGTATGGCATATCCCTTGAACTGCAAAAAGAACAAACAAATCTTTCTTGAACACACAACGAAAGTGTTCCTTTGAGGCAATGATGGTAAAACTTCATCTTGCTTACTTTGGGAATATTCTCAAAAGACAAGAATTCTTGGAGAAAGTCATCATGCTGGGAAAGGTAGAAGATCAAAGAAAAAGAGGAAATTGATTGACACAATGACTACCACAATAGGCTTGGACATCACAGAGATTGTGAAGATGGTGCAGGATAGGACAAAGCTCAGATGTGTTGTTCATAGGGTCTCTATGAGTCATTGTTGACCAGATGGCACCTAACAACAACAACAACAATACCACTGCTACCTGAAAAGTTGTCAGTTTTAATTCTCCCAGAGGCTTTTTGGAAGAAAGGCCTGGCAACCTATTGAAAAACCAGATTGGAAGATAATGAAGCATAGTTCTTCCATGAGTAGAAGCACTCAGTGGAAACTTAAAAAAAAATTCATTCGTTATTGCACATTTCTTCCCTCCTTTTCCTTTAGCCACTTTGCAATGCACCTCTTGTTGTCATGCATATAATGCCTAGTCTTAGCAAACTTCACTTAGTAAAGTTTACCAAGTAGTGAAATTGCTAGGTCAAGTTGTATTTTGGTTTCTAACTTTTTGAGAAAGTGCCATGCCACTTTCCATAGTGGTTATACGATTTCACATTCTTACCAGAGGTAAAATATTGATCAGATCACCAATTACTCATACGCAAGTTCAAACTGAGGTGGAAGAAAAAATTAAAATAGATTCACAGGAACCAAGATGTGATCTCGAATCAATTGAATCTGAATTTCAAGACTATCTCAAGAATAGGTCTGAGGCATTGAACACCAATAGAAAACCAGATGAGTTGTGGGATGATCTCAAGAAAGTAAACAGTCATTACAAAAACAAAGGAGAAATAAAAAATAAAAATGGATGTCAGAAGAGACTCAAAAGATTGCAGTGGAGCATCAAGAAGCCAAAACAAAAGGAAAACATCCCAAAGTGAAAGAGCTGAACAGAAGATTTCAAAAGGCAGCTTGGGAGGACAAGTAAAGTATCATAATGGAATGTGCAGAGAGCTGGAATAAAAATAAAAAAGGGAAGAACTCGCTCTGCATTTCTCAAGGTGAAAGAACAGAAAAACAAATTGAAGTCTCATGTTGCAATATTGAAAGATGCTGTGGGCAATATATTGAATGACATAGAATGCATCAAAAGAAGATGGAGAGAATCACTGTACCAGAAATGACTGACACTGAAAAATTTCAGGAAATACCATATGAACAGAAGTCAAAGGTAATGAAGGAGGAAGTAGAAACTGCATTAAAGGAATTGGCAGAAAAATAAGGCCCCAGGAATCGGTGGGATACCAATTGACTTGTTTCAATTAACAGATACCAGAAAATTTCAAGGACAGCTGTCTGGCCAATGAGTTGGAAGAGATCCACATTTGTTCCCATTCCCAAGAAAGGTGATCCAACTGAATGCTGAAACTATTGAACAACATCATTAATATCACATGCAAGCAAAGTACTGCTGAAGATCATAAAAAAAATGGCTAGCTTCAGTTTGCTTGGCTCCACAATCAACACTCTTGGTACCAGCAGCCAGGAAATCAAAAGACAAATTGCACTAGGAACGTCTGATACCAGGAACCTCTCCAGAGTACTGAAAAGCAACAATGCCAGTCTAGAGACTAAATTGCACCTGATCTAGGCCATGGTCTTTGCAATTACTTTCTATGCATCAGAAAACTGGACGATGACTGACTAGGGGTGATAGGAGAATTGATGCCTTTGAGAAGAGTATTGAATATACCATGGACTGCTAGGAAAACAAACAGGTCTCTGATTCACCTTCAGTTGGTTTTTTTAGTATGGTGTGTGTTAGGGTTGTGGAGCTGCTCTCCATTCCTTTCCCAGAACAGCCACAAAGCTGCAAAACTATTCCTCATCCCTTTCCCAGGAATATCTATATACGACCCTCAACCTGCTTCCTTTCTTAGAGTGAGCAGCTCCAAACACCCTCACTTCCAATTTCCTTGTTTGACAATACAAAACTCCACTCTAACTTTAAATAGTTGCTAGTCTCCACTTTAGAGTCAGGCTGGCAGTTTCTCCTCAATAACTGTCTTTCTTGGCCTGAGCTGTGTTTTTCCCTTTCTCAGTGACCTTACAGTGCGAGGTATGGATCTTGCTTCAATTTTCTGCAAACGGTTTTGCAATTTTGCCAACACCATTTGTTAAAGAGGCTATCATTCCCCCACTTTGTCTCCTTGTCAAAATTCAGTTGACCAAAGGTGGATAAGCTGATTTCTGAGTTCTCAATTCTATTCCATTGATCTATGTGTCTGTCACTGTACCAGTATCACGCTGTCTTGACCACCATGACCGTGTAGTAGAATTTGAAATTGAACAAGTCATAATGCAACTTCCAACTAAAAAAAGTCCTGGACCAGATGGGTTTACTAGCTAATTTTATCAAATATTCAGAGAAGATCTGTCACCAATTCTAATAAAGTCTTTCAGAAAATAGAAAAAGATGGGATTCTCCCAGACTCATTCTAGGAAGAAAATATATCCTTAATACCAAAGTAGAACACTATAGGGCAATATATCTCATGAAGATAGATGGCAAAGATCTTCCATAAAATCTTGACAAATAGAACTCAACAGTACATAAAAAAAATCACATGACCAAGTATGATTCATAACAGGTATGCAAGGATGGTTCAACAAAGAAAAATCAATATAATTTATCACATTAACAAAACAAAGAACAAAAACCACATGATTCTATCAGTTGATGCAGAAAAGGCCATTGACAAAGTTCAATAAACCTTCCTGATTAAAACACTCAACAAAATAGTAATAGAGGGGAATTTCTTCAACAAAGTGAAAAGTATATATGCAAAACCAAGATCCAGCATCGTTCTCAATGAAGACAGATAGAGGCATTTCCTTTGAGAACAGGAAAATATGTTAAATCAAGTAAGTCACTTATGTTGTTGTTGTTGTTAAGTGCCATCAAGTTCCCGGCGACTCATACCGACCCTATGAAGGAGAGTCCTTGACGTTTGGGTGCCTTTCATCCTCTCCCCAGGTTCATAGGGTTTCCGGAGGCAAGCTATTATGGAAGTGGATGCCACTCCTCCTTCCAAGCTTGTTTTAATCGGGGAGCTCCACCCCACT
>NW_006400258.1:76170-82162 GCF_000299155.1 Elephantulus edwardii | reverse complement strand
CAAACATGGGCTAACACACAGGGAGGGTTGCTGATTGGTGTATTTGAATATACACTGAGGTAGGCAGTTCTGATTGGTAATAATTTGGCGCCCGCGGGTAAGTGAGGAAAACTATCTGATTGGTACATTTAAAAGCAAGTTGGCGAGCGCGCGGCAAGCGGGGTCGGTGCAAGGGGTGGGGGAGTGGGGAGTAAAGTTCAGAAAAACAATTCCTGGAATTTCTCCTATCTGTACTCGCAGATGTGGGTGAGCCGTTTTATGGCCTTGTTTTTCTGAGCAGTTTATGGTCCTGTTTTTCTAAAAGAGGGCAAAAGTCCTGTGAGGTTTTATGGCTTCTACCTGAGAAGGGTTAAAAGTTAACTTCATAATTTTTCAGAAACTGTGTAACAATGAATGAATATTTTTTTTTTAAAGAAAGTGAACTGGAGAGGGTGAAGGAAAGTGGAGGGAAGAAAACGTGCAAGAATGAATGAATGAAAATGCAACTTTTCTATAAGCTTACGTTAAAATCCATTTAAAAATAGGAAAAAGGGAACTAGGACTGATATCACTGCTACATTTTGGGCTAACGCCTCTTGTTACCTCCTTCCCTTCTCTCCCACCTCCCCTTCCCCCACTCCATAGTTCTGGGCTTGTAACAAAGAGCACCACTATTTTGGGGAAGGACAGCATCTGCTGGGACCATGGAGAACACCTATTACCACCCTATAATAAAGAGTTGCCTATTAGTGGCAAGGAGCTGCAACTACAATCCCAGAGGCACATGGTTCGAATCCACCAGATGCTCTGCCGGGAAAAGGAGGGACAATCTCCTCCTGTACCAGTCAGATCTGATTTGACAGGACACTCACACACACACACAAAAAAAGTTGTTTTTTTTTTAAAAAAAGAGTTGCCTATTGCAGACTGAGGATAAAGTATTTTTATAATTATTAATAACGAGACAGCCAGCCAGGAACGAGATAAGAAAGAAAAGATGGGGGCCCAGCAGTCCTGATGACTGACTGCTCAAGCCATGCCTCTCTGTGAATTTATTGAGAATCAGCAAGAAGTTAAACAAAGGAAAACTCACAAGGAAGTAGAAAACAAAAACAAGGGATCATGGAAAAGTCTTTTGCAGATAAGGTCAAGTTCCTCTCTGTTGTTTACCTTATGCTTACCTCAGAAGGGAGGGATTTAGTAAATACAAACTGTAGGAAGCCATCCTGAGTACATGGAGCTGCCACCCCTGTCCATCTCTGGGACTATGCCTACCTCTTAAATCAGCACGTGCAAATCAACACCTTGGGGCATGCCCCTCCCTCTCTTTTGTAAACTGATAACCTAGGGCTGGGTTCCCTGGCAGCTCGGCCTACTCTGCTGCCTATTTATAGCAGAATTCATGGAATAAATTTGGGCTTGATCAGGAATCTTTGTCTTGCCCCAATCTCTCGTGTCCCTGCTCCTCTTTTAATCCGCACAGGTTCCACTCTAGAACACGTATGAACCCGCAGGTCGGTTTCAGCCGGCGGTTACAACAAACTTAAGAAAATGTTGACTCTCAAAGAATGCCTTAGTGCCACAGGGTGAATTCTAGCTTGTATTAAGCCTCCCTCAGATCCTAATAGAGCATTTGGCTTATTATTAATATTAAATTTGATATTCGGCTTCCCACAGTTGCCTCTTACTATCAATCAGAAAGACAAGAAAGTGAAGATTAGGGATAAGACCTCATACATATTGGAACTCTGCCCTTAAATAGACCAAAGTTCCTTCTTGTTCATAAGAGTTCTATATGGCCTGTGAGTCTTATAGAATGGTTTCAATTTCTCCACATTCTCACAAACACTTGTAACTTTTTTTCCTTAAAATTATGGCCATGTTAGTAGTGGCATTGTTATGTACTGTCAAGTCAACTATGACTCATAGAGACCCTATGTACAATAGTCCTCACTCCTGTCCACTCCTGATTCAATCTCATTTTCTTTGACACATCTGACCCATTGTCACAGTCTCTGTGTCAATCCATCTCATCTGGAATCTTCTCTTGTACTGCCCCTCTACCCTTACAATCATGACATCCTTCTCCAAAGACTGGTCCCTCCTCACATATGCCCAAAGTATGTGAGATGGAACTTAAAAATCTTTGTCTCCAAGGAGCAACTTGGTTTCATCCTCTCCAGGACACAGGTGTTTGTTCTCTTGGCAGTCCATGGGATGTTCAACACTCTTCCTCAGCACTGCAACTCAAAGGCATTGATTCTTCTCCTGTCACCTTTAGTCATTGTCCAGCTAACAGATGCATAGCAAGCAACTTGAGAAGACCATGACCTGGATCAGGCACATCTTCATCTCTAGACTGACATAGTCACTCTTAGCATTCTGGAGAGGTCCCTGACAGCAGATATTCCTAAAGCAACTAATGTTTTTATTTCCTCTCTGCTGATGCCAAGAGTGTTGATTGTATATCTGAGCAAGATGAAATTGTTAACAACCTCAATCTTTTCTCCATCTATCATGATGCTTCCTAGTTGGCTTTGTGTGAGAATCTTGGTCTTCTTGATGTTGAGATGCAATCCATATTGAAGATATAGCAGCCACTCACAGAGAAGGGGGAAAAGTGGAGGTGGAGCTGCAGGAACACCAAAGAGGCAACACTGAAGAGGGGGTAACACTGATGGAAGGGACCAACACTGAATTTATCTGTCAATTTTTGCTTTGGAGAAGTCTTTGCATGCTGATTCTCTTAATAGTTTAGATACATTTATGTTTGTTTGTCTATCATCTGCTCTCTTGGGTAAAATTGCAGCCACTCTGAGGTTCTGCTCTGGCCTTTCCAAACTCAGGTAATTCTACCCACAGTCCCTGAAATCCAGAGGGCAGCCCCTGAGGGTTAAATAGTTTTGGGCTGAGAGCAACTACAGGGAGACTCCACTTTGGCCTTTCCCACTTAGGTAATTCTACCCACACTTTCAGAAGTCCACTGGCCAACCCCTCAGTGTTAAATGTTTCTTAGGTTGAGAGAAAACACTGGAAGTCTCTACTTTGGCCTTTCCCAACTCAGATAATTCCTCCCACACTCCCAGAAGCCAGCCTCTCAGGGTTAAATGGTTTTTTTGGGGGTGAGAGAAACCACAGGGAGACTCCACTGTCACCTTTCCCAACTGAGGTAATTTTGCCCACACTCCCAGAAGTCCGATGGGCTGACATGATAGTTAGTTAAATAATTTGCGGGCTGAAAGCAATGGCTGGGAGTCTCCACTTTGGCCTTTCCCAACTCAAGTATTTCTGCCCACAGTTCCGGATGTCTGGAGGGCAGACCAGAACGTTACATAGTTTTGAAGGTTGAGAATAACTGCCATGAGGCTCCACGTTGGCCTTTTCCAACTCAGGTAATTCTGCATACACTCCCAGATATCTGGCTGGTAGCCCCAGAAGTTTAAATTGCTTTTTGAGAATGAGATCAACTGCAGGAAGACTCCACTTGGTCTTTCTCAAATCAGGTAATTCTGTTCACACTCCCAGATGTCTGGTGGGCAGCCCCTCAGGATTAAATGGTTTTGCGGCTGAGACTACTACCCTGAGACTCCAGTTTGGCCTTTCTGATCTCAGGTAATTCCACGCACACTCCCACATGTCTGGTGGGCAGCCCATGAGGGTTAAATAATTTTTGTTGGCTGAGAGCAACCACCGGGAGACTCCACTTTGGCCTTTCCCAAGTCAGGTAAAACCATCCCACTCCCAGAACTCAGGCTGTCAACCCCTGACTGTTAAATGTTTTTATGGAATGAGAGATATCACTGGGAGACTCCACATTGTCTTTTCCCAACTCATATAATTCCACCCGTACCCCAGAATTCTGGCTGGCAGCCGCTGAGTGTTAAATAGTTTTGGGAGCTAAGAACAACCACCGAGAGACGGCACTTTAATCTTTCCCAATTTCCCACTCTCTCTGGAGTCTGGCTGACAGCCCTTGATGGTGAAATAATTTTGGGGGCTGAGAGAAACCACTGGGAGACTGACTTTGGCCCTTCCCAATTCAGGTAATTCTTCCCAAACTCTCAGAAGTCCAGCAGGAAGCCCTTGGGAGTTAAATAATTTTGGGGCCACCACTGTGACATTCCCCTGTGACCTTTCCCAACTAAGGTAATTCTGCTCACACTTCCAGAATTCTGGCCAGCTGCCCTTGAGGATAGCTTTGGAGGCTGAGAGCAACCGCTGGAAGACTCCGCTCTGGCCTTTCTCAACTCAGGTATTACCATCCACACTCCCAGAAGTCAAGTGGCCTGCCCGTAAATTTTCAGTGTTTTTTGGAACTGACAGAAACCAACTGGAGGCTCCATTTTGGCCTTTCCCAACTCAGGTAATTCTTCTCATACTCCCATATGTCTGGTGGGCAGCCCCTAAGGGTTAAATAGTTTTGGGGACTGAAAGCAACCACCAGGAGACTGAAATTTGGCCTTTCCCAACTCAGATAATTTCTCCCACAGTCCAGGAATTCTGGCAGGCAGCCCCTGAGGGTTAAATAGTTTTGAGAGCTGATAGTAACAACCTGGAGACCACACTTTTGCCTTTTCCAAATCAGGTTATTCTGCCAAATCTCCCAGATTCCATTCAACAGCTCTGAAGATGAAATAGTTATAGGGTTTGAGTGTTAACGCTGGGAGATTCCACTTTGGCCAGTCTCAACTCAGGCAATTCCTCCCACACTCCCAGAAATCTGGCAGGCAGCCCCTGAGGGTTAAATATTTTTGGGATGAGAACAATTTCAGGGTTATCCAACTTTGGCCTTTCCCACCTCAGTTAATTCCACCCACACTACCAGAAATGTAGCTGGCATCCCCTGTGTTAAGTCTGGGCAAAGGGGGCTATAGAGAATGAAGCATTCAGAACTCTGATGGCCTTGTCTGATGCTGCTAAGAGCAAAAGGCCTTGCCTGCCTGGCTAAGCTAGCAGGTGGATCTTAAACCAGAGTGGAATGCCCCTCCCTAAAGACTCTGTTTATAACAATCCTCTCCAATAAGTTCACAATGTGACTTCCCATTCTGCATCTCCAGAATGAGGAACTCACCTGGGAGATCTCCCTCCGCCCCCCCCCCTTAATAAAGCTACATACATTAAGCTTTCTCTCATTCTCTCTGATTTATTCCTTAAGTTCATTAACGTAACATATGGTACGCAAAACCCGGGAGATGAGTTAAGGTGCTGCGCCCCCATCTTAAGGTGAGTGCTGGCGCCCTTTATTCTCTCGTGGACCAGCCTGTGTAGTGTCAAGATGCTTGAATGGTAAAGTTCCGCTGCTCTCCTTCTTCCCTGCACTCTGTGTGCACACCTGCTGACCAGACCTCTCTCTCTCTCCTGCTGTGTGTGGGCAGCTGCTGACCAGATCTCTGTCCCTTTTTGTCTTTCTGATCTCTGTATTCTCCCTCTCCTTTTCCTGTAGGCTCCTAAAGCTAGACCAAATTGATTTCCAGGCATATTAAACCTTTATTCCTCCGTTCCAAAGCTTTTAAGCTTTCCAGTCCAGACATTGTGAACTCTTATGAGAACCCAGATCTATTCCACTGGACTTCCGTTTGCACATACCAACAAAATACAGATATGCATCGGAATGCCAACCAGAAATGCCAAGCATTTCTTCCAGGCTATAATGGCTCTGAGGATGCTAAAGCTGTCTATAACCTCTCTCCGCTCATAAGAGTTCCTTAGACTCATGGTTTCCAGAGGACTCTCTGGAACTCTGGTTGCCTCACCCGTGGACTTGGGAACCAATGTCCAGGCTCTCAAGAGATGGTCTCTTGAGCTGCTTTCTCTTAAATCTCTCACACTTGAGTCTAGCTGAAGACCTCTGCCTCAAGAAACTGATCGTACTGACATCCAAGCAGATCTATGCACACCCATGTTTATCACGGCTTTGTTAACAACCCAAGTGCCCATCAACAAACGAATGGCTAGAGAAGCTGCGGTATATTCACACAATGGAATACTATGCTGCATTGAAAAACAAGGAACT
>NW_006400258.1:72019-76025 GCF_000299155.1 Elephantulus edwardii | reverse complement strand
TTGTAAAGCAGGACTGACCTCGGGGTTGGGAGGAAACTGAGAAGGATGGGTTAAAAAATGTATACTGCACTGAAACAGATGAGGGAGAAAACTGTTTAGGAGGGATATGTTATTAGGCATTTTTGTCATGACAGGAGTCCAGAGCGAAGGCTGTATAGTGGAATGGACCTCGGGGGAGGGATTGTAAAACAATGAAATAATTTTTCTTTTACTTTTCCAAGAGGGTAGTGTACTAGAAAGGAAGGTTGGGAGGGGAGAAAAGTGCAACAATGAATGAATGGAAATCCAAAGTCTCTGTAAATAAAATAAAAATAAAATATTAAATATAAACTTGTAAAAAAAAAAGAAACTGATCCTTTTTCTGTAACCGAGCTAAGTAACAACTCTCAATGGCCTAAGAATAAAACCTTTAGTTCAGCATCTAGACACTTTCTACCAGCAGACTTAAAGAAATTTTCTTTTGTTTCGCTCCTATACCTTTCTCTCTGTTCCAGCCTCCACTTCCCCTTACCCAGCGTCTCTTCCAAAGACCGCCTAAATCTGTGCCAAAGCTGCATCTCTTTGTCTGAAACCACACCATCCCTTTTCATCCTGACCAATCCAGACTCAGCCATTCCTATCCCGCCTCTTATATCATCTGTTACCAGGGTTATAAGATCCCACCAAGCCAGTTACCCAGCCCTCTTCTATCCCACCCAATCCCGATCAGGCATTCCTATTCCACTCCTCCTACCGAGTCCCTTCCATGTCCTCTTTAAAAGTTACAAATGTTAAAAGTCCCTTTGCTGTTCAAAAACTACATCTTTCTGTATCTCTAAACTTCTGTAAACTCACTCACCTTTAATCCTACAAAGAACCCCTTGTTGTTGTTATGTGCCATGGAGTCGCTTGCGACTCATAATGACAAGAGCCCTAAACGCCGTTCTATCCTGTGCCAACCTCACCATCTCAAACACACTCATTTCTACCACTCCACTCACAGAATCGATCCATCTCATTGAGGGTCTTCCTCTCCTGCGCTGTCCCTCCACTCTCCTAAACATGATGTCCCTCTCCAAGGACCAGTCTCTCGTTGCAACACGCCCAAAGTATGTCAGACAAAGCTTCAAAATCTTTGACTCCAAGGAGCATTCTGGCTTCACCCTCTCCAGGACAAACCTGTTTGTTCTCCTAGCAGTCCATGGTATATTCAACACTCTTCTCCAGCACCACAGCTCAAAGGCATCAATTCTCTTTCTATCATCCCTATTCACTGTCCAACTCTCTGATGCATAGCACGTAATTGCAAAGACTGGATCAGGCGCACCTTAGTCTCCAGCCTGACATCGTTGCTCTTCAGCACTTTTGAGAGGTCTCTCACAGCTGACTTTTCCAATGTAATTCGACTCCTGATTTCCTGGCTGCTGGTACCAAGAAAGAGTGTTGACTATGGAACCAAGTAATGGACAGAAAAAACCCGTGCCTGACAGAAAGCAAATCTGCCTTACAGCAGTGGTGACAGGTCAGAAAACACCTGCTCCTTAGCTCCGGGTACTTGCTTCAAGTGTGGCAAAGAAGACCATTAGCAACTACGCTAACCCTCACCCCCCAAACCAGAGCTTGTTAACACAGCCTTGTCCTATCTGTGTCCAGGCCATTAGAATACAGGCTTTTCTTGTAGGCCAAGTCCCTGGAAGAGTAGCCAATTCAGCAGACCCAGTTCCCACCTGGCTGATCTCTTAGCCCTGGCCACTAAACATTGAAGATGCCCAGGTTCAACAACCCTCACCACTCCTGCTAAGCTCCCAAAGTAACCCTTCAGGTACCAGCTAAACCAGTTTCCTTTCTGGTTAACACGAGAGCAGTACTCCATTCTTTCTCGGGTTCTGTTTTCCCTACTCAGGTCTCAGTAATAGGGATTGATAGCCTTCCCTCCAAGTCTCTTACCACTCACCAGGCATTGTCAACCCTATATTATAGTATCTTTCCACCCCATCTGTAACCTCTCACTACCAACCTGTTTTTGTTACTCTAAAAAAAAAAACTTCTCTTTTCCTGCTAGACCCCAATTGCCTGTCTCTGCATAACACTGCAGAAGTTTAAAACCCATCATTACTTGCCTACTTTCCAATAAACTTCTTATCCCTAAATAAATGAATAATCTTTTGTTGTGAAGTCTCTCCTACCAACTTTCACAAACTCACACTGCTCAACTTCTTAACTTCTTAGCCTCCAAAGGATACAGAGTATCCCCTTCCAAGACCCAACTGTCTCTTCTCACAGTCACATATATCAGCTTTCAGTTAACTCCCACAACTAAAAGTCTAACAGTCAATTGGTGCATAGCCACTGAAAGCCTCAAGCCTCCTCAAACTGCTAATCAAATCCTCTCCTTTCTCGGCTTTATTGATTTCCTCAGAAACTGGATCCCCAATTTTTCTTTACTTGCAAAGCCTCTTTATAATACAGCAAAGACCACCCAACAAAGTCCCTTAAATTCACCCCATATAGTTAAAAACCGTTTCTCAAACTCCAATCCTACCTTCTACAGTTCCCACCCCTTTACCAAATTCCTCTAAATCTTTCTACTTGCTCACTGATAAAAATGAAGTATTGCTTTTGGTGGTTTTTTTTTTAATTTTTTTTTTTTGCTTTTTTCCCCTTGCTTTTGGTGTTTTAACTCAGCCCCTTAAACCCACCTTTAATCCCATTACATACTTCTCTAAGCAGCTCAATATCACAACCCAGGGGTAACAATCCTGCTTATAAACTCTAGCAACAGCAGCTCTCCTCACTAAAAAGTACTGAAACTTACCTTGAGAAACACCCTACAAGTCTTCTCAAGCCACAGACTTCGAGATCTACTTTCAGATCATTTTCTATCCTTATGTCCTCCTAAGCAGATACAGGAATTCTACCTACTTTTCCTCAAAAATCCCAATATTTGCCTCTTTCTCCATCACCATCCCTTTAATCCAGCCATACTTCCCTCTCTATTTTACCAACGCATCCCAAATCCAGACCATACTTTATAGATGGCAGCTCTCGTCTGACCTCGGAAGGTCACTGTTCTGCCCACGGAATGCCCCTCAAAGGAAATCCAATCACACACATGTAATTACAAGAGCGTTTATTAATTCCACATGTGGAGACTTTCCCCCTCCTCAGGAAGGTGGTGAGGGGAAAAGCCTTGAGTTTTCCCTTCCAATTGCTATTTTTTGGGTTTTTTTTTGGGTGGGTGCTCTGTCGGGGCAAGGGGTTTGAGATCATGGTTGGTGGGTTGGGGGATAAGTCATTTTGACAGGCTGGCTGCTTTGCCCGCCTTTACCCCTTTTGTGTCACGTAGACACTAGTTAATTCCTTACTTTACAACGACAGACAAAACTTTACCAGGGCATTTGTGTTTGCCTTAAGCTAAGAATTTTTATGGCCCGCTTCTGCATTAATGGGGGTTTGTAAAAAATGGGGTTTCTGCTGTCCCTTTAGTCACCATCAGGCAGCCTAAGCTGTAATATCCATTAACAAGGTGTGGGAAGCAGCAAAACTTCCTAAGGGCACAACCTCACAAAAGTCAGAGCTTATTGCCCTAACAGGAGCCCTTCATCTAGCTAAAGGACTACATTTACATTTACACAGATTCTAAATATGCTTTTTTAATTGCCCATTGTCAGGCTGCTATCTGGTATAAGCAAGTCTTTATAACAACAAAAAGGCTCACCTATAGTCAATAGCAAGCTAATCACTCTCCTGTTAAAAGCCCTTCAACGGCCCAAGCAGGTTGCTATGATACACTGCAAAGGACATCAGTCAGATTCTTCTCTTATAATTAAGGGAAACAACAAGCAGACCATATAATAAAAACTTTAGCCTTACAACAACATCATCCAGGCTACACCCCACACACATCAACTCTGAGGCCACATGCCGGGACAGAATTAACAAGTTAATTTCACACATATGCCAACCACACAAAAAAAAGATATCCATATAGAATCATATATATAGAATCACATATATAGAATCATAT
>NW_006400258.1:67943-70398 GCF_000299155.1 Elephantulus edwardii | reverse complement strand
TTCTCCACAACCTCGCCAGCATTTGTTGCTTGCTGTTCTGTTAAATTTTGCTATTTTGACTGGGGTGAAATGATATCTCATAGTTGTTTTGTCACACGAGTCTTAAGTTAACTGACTTCCTATTGCCTTAGCCCATATCTGAACAACATACTCACTGTCCTTCCTAAACCCCTTCCAACTGATGTACAGCCAACTACTTCTACTAAAACATAACTTACTTGCCAAATCCCTTCTTTTAGCATCATGCCTTGTCTCTCTCTCCTTAAACAAATTACCTTGAGAACACTCAGACTGCTGTATACCAGACTGTCATCTGAAGATCTGGACCAAGCCACTAAAGTCACATCAAAAAACACCATTCTTGTCAATCAACGTGCACCCAAACCTCTCCTACCATGCTGGAGCAGGCCTTGTGCAGTCATCCTGACCACCCTCACAGCAATTAAAATCATGGGTGACCCCCATTAACACCACCTTTCTCAAGTCAAACATGCTCCTCTCATTGAACGAATTTCCTATACCTCTTAAATGGTAAGTCAGCACTCAAGCCCAAAAAACCTTCCACACTGCAGTCTACTCCTACCATAAGCCTCATTAGCTCAGCAAATTGTTCTCAACAAAAATACCAAACAACAATCACCATTTCAATTCATGCAGAATTCATAACATTTATAAGACCAAAGTTTTCCATTAAACAAACAAACAAAACCCTTCTACCTTTGTATCTCAAACTCCTGGAATGTCCAGTAGCTAGCTAGAGTTAAAAAAAACAACAACCAAACAACAAACCAAACCCACTATATCCTACTAGGTATAGTTCCTTGCCCTCTAGCACAATACACATAAGCAAAGAATATGCTCTAGATGCCAACACCCAAGTGCAAGTCTTCAGTGAAATTCTCCAAGCTAAGCAGACAATAATAGAACAAGTCTCTGGAGAGCCACAAACTATGCAGGCCCCAACATGGGTCCAAATTATCCAGAGCACCTTACTATTCTTTAACCAAAGTCAAATCATACCCAACCTTTCCCATTGTTTCCTGTGTGCCTCTTTACAATGACCTTTGCTAGCAGCAGTACCAATCAATTTCTCTAGACCACACTCCACCAAAACACCTCAAACCATATCATCAACCAAACTGAGTTTTCCACCTTTCAAGGACCCATTCCCTTCTAAAAACCGGAGCTTGATAAGCAGACTAAGTCCTCTGCAATAAAACATGAGAACTGTATACACAGTGTTAGCATTAACAAGCACACTGTAGCTGAACTAGGACAACACTTTTAGTATAATAAGACTATACAAAATTCAACCACAAGCCTTCTCCCAAATTAACTCAGACACCTACTTGTAGCTTAAATTCTTCCTTCTCTAAGACCAATAGTAATCACAAGCATACTGTTATTAATCGCTCCATGTCTCTTAAAGTTTTAACTTCACAGAATCAAGGAGATGACCAACTTAATTCTCCCCTGGCCACTGATTCCAGACTGACTGACTCCAGTCTCTGAACCCCTAGATCTTCACTTCAGCAGTAAGTACCCAAAAGAAAGACACAGTGTGCTGTTTTGTCATTAAAGAGGCTGAGATATTAACTCTGGGCAAAGGGGGCCAAAAGAGAAGAATGAAGCATTCAGAACTCAAATGCTGATGGCCTTGCCTGCTGTTGATAAGAAGAGCAAACAGCCTTGCCTGCCTGGCTGAGCTAGCTGGTGGATCTTAAATCAGAGTGCAATGTCCCTCCCTAAAGACTCTGTTTATAACAATCCTCTCCACAGTGTGACTTCTCATTCTGCAGCTCCACAATGAAGAACTCACCCAGGAGCTCTCCCCCCACCGCCTTAATAATGCTGCATTAAGCTTTCTCTCATTCTCTCTGATTTCTTCCTTAAGTCCACTAACTTAATACCCTGAGGCTTAAATAGTTTGGAGGAAGAGAGCAACCACGAGGAGATTCCACTTTGGCCTTTTCCAACTCGGGTAATTTCGCCAATAGTTGCAGAAGTCCAATGGGCATACCTGAAGATTAAATAGTTTTGGGGATTGAGAGCAACCCTCAGGAGATTACAGTGTGGTCTTTCCTAATTTTCCAACTCAGATAATTTCCCCCACACTCCCAGAAGTCTGCAGGACAGCCCACGAAGGTTTAATAATTTAGTGGCTGAGAGCTACTGCTGGAAGACTCTACTTTGGCCTTTCCCAACTCAGGTAATCCCACCTACACTCCTAGATTCTGGTTGGTAGTCCCTGATGGTTAAATAATTTTTGTGGCTGAAAGCAACTGCCAGGAGGCTCCACTTTTGCCTTTCCCAACTCAGGTAATTTGGCCCATTCTCCCAGAAGTACGATGAGAAGCCTCTGTGGGTTAAATGGATTTTGTGACTCTGAGCTACTGTCTATAGACTCCACTTTGGCCTTTTTAAAAAAATATATTTAAATTTATTTATTTTTCAT